>NC_060889.1:27058747-27271247 GCF_014805685.1 Silurus meridionalis | reverse complement strand
TTCTTTTAAAGAAGCCGATCCTCTGTGTATTTTAGGTTTCAGCAAAAATGGCGAGGCTGGAATTTTGGAATTTGTTTACAGTAATTTAAGATGGAATTATTTATAGTTTCCTGACATCTTCGAACCGCGGCTCTTCAATCATCCTCCGTTGTGGAAAGACACTCCCAGAAGAAAATCGTCCAAAATTCTTTGGACATTTCCGAGGAAGACTTTTAATCAGGCGATTTCAAAGCCTGTCTAGATAGATGTCACTGGAAATACCACATGCGAATTATAGCTGCTAATTCGGAGCTGAAGAGTGGCAGCCAAAGATCTTAGAGGCTGGAGAGTGAGAGAAAAGAGAGAGGGAGAGACAGAAAGAGAAAAACTTTGCTGCCTTCACGCTGACTTTGCCTCGTCTCTGCCTCCGGAACGGTCCTCGGGCAGCTCTCTGGGGAAAAGGCATGTAATGCTGCACTGCTGAGAACAAGCAGTGCAAATATGTTAATATAACCTGCCGCTTTTCAGCAAAATCAATAAACAGGGCCACCCAAATGTATAATTAGTGTGGGTGTAGAGGACAGGAAATGGAGCAGTGAGAACAACCCCTTCACCACCACCACCACCACCAGCACCACAGGCGCCAATGTGAGCACGTAGAACCGAAAACGTTCATGTCTTCATGTCAAGATAAAATCAGGAAGCACTCTTGCTGTTACAAAGAACCCTCACAAATAAAGACCCCAAGCTTGAGTATACACACTGATGACAAGCTTCAACATTTTCCTCTTTTTATTTTATCTTACATTGATGTTATGTGTTTATTTTATTGTATTTTTTTGCCAGCAGTGTTTTATTCCAAGTCAGGGTTAAGGTCTAGCATAATTGGCAGCTTGGCACTGATTGACTCGCGCTGGTATGCTAGCTAAATAAGTTTGATGGCAGAAACCAAAAAAACAGACGAAGAAAATAGAAACATTCACGTCAACATGTCAAAGTACTAGTAGATGTGATCTCGGAATTTTCTCAGAACTACCATGTTGGTTAAATGAAATATGGAATGAAATACTTGAGGATGTACTGTTATGGACTAAGACAGGTTGACCAAATAAAATGCATTGCGTCATAAAACACTTGCGGTGAGGTCAGGGGATTCATTCAAAATTGTATGGAACGGAAACTGCTGGAGCTGGAATTGGAGACTCCTTCAAAAAAAACATCTAAAATAATAAACCATACTTATGAGTTAGGGATTCGGATTTGTGAGTTAGAATTATCTTATTTTTACCTTTTCCCTAAGAAGTTGATGGTTAAGGGCCTTGCTCGGGGCCCTTACTTGCTGAGATTTGAACTCACAACCTTAACCAGAGCTGATCTGAAATTTCCATCAGGCCTAGATTTATATCGGGTTAAAGAATTGATCAAAAGTAAAGTTTATCAACAGTTGAAGCTGCAGTAGATAGATCTATTGTTTGTCCACTAAGAGCAATGTTCATGTAGAATCCTGCATTTTTTTCCTCAAGATTCTCAAGTCAAGTTTTTTATTGCTGCAAAATGTTCCAAGGAGTGGTTAGATCTATTACAGAGGGCCAAATAAATGTCAGATAAAGCTCTCAAAAAGATTAACAATGCTACCTTAAATTGGTTCTCATTCAGAGAAGACAGGCTCCCACAGCTTCGCCGTGTAACGTTACAGAAGGAGACCTTCAAAAAACACATATTGGACCTTCAGCCCCTGAACTCCAAAAACAGATTAAAGGGCCTTGAAGAACAAGGCATGCTGTGCAGACATCCTCAGCCAAAACAGCACAATTTTAGAAGCTACCAAAAACGAGGGGGATAAGCAATGGACTCTAGCACATGGTTACGTTTTGAGAGTCCTGTGAGCCTGAACTCATAGTAAGTCTTTTTTCGAACTCGTAGTAAGTCATTAAGGAGACGATGGGAACCTTTAACCTTTGCAAATCTTTAGGATATTTTTGAAAGTTCTACTGGACGTTGATCAACTGAGCAAGTCCAGCTTTAAGACTAATGTCCCAGTGTTTGCAATCCCCTCATGACTCCTTTCAACTCTTCCAAACCTTTAATGGATCATGAACATAAGCAAAAGCACTTTGATTCCACTAGAACATGTCCAGACTGAAACTGCTGGAACGTTCAACAAACTCCCTAGTCTTTCCACATTTTGTTCTAGAATCCTAACTTCATAACTATCCCTGTCCATTCTTCCCAGTGGTGAACAGTATCGAAGTAAATGTACCTTTTTTGTGTACTTTACTGAAGAATTTCCATTTGGGGAGACTTTTACTTTAACTTTACATTTCAAATTTGAATATTTTACTTTTTTACTTAAGTACATTTTGCGAAATCAGTCGATCGTTTTATTTATGAGAATAAAAACATAACTGGTCAATCACACAGCGAGTCACCAATCAGGGTCGAGCTTGTGCTCTGTTTTGAAATTGTTTTGATTGGTGCTTGGAGTATCTGCTGATCACCAACATACAATGCATCATCAGTTGAACACCAAGCAGAATATTTAGAGAGGAACAAATAATGAAAGAAACTCATGATAATTGTAATATATATCAATCAGTGTTTGACTCATGTATATCATTCAATTAATAGAGCGGTGTGCTAAAAAGTCTTTACACATAAACTGAGTTGATTAAGCAAAGAGTCTTGTGACAACAGTAATAATAGGAACATTAAAGCCACAAAAAATTATAGTACTTTGGGTACTTAAGTACATATGAAATCAAATTCTTTTGTACTTTTACTCGAGTGAAAGTTTAAAGGGACGCTTTTACTGGAGTCATATTTTTCCCACTGTATCTCTACTTTAGTTTGTATCCTTCGTCCACACATTTTGCACAAAATCATACTATAATCTGGTCGTCTGGGACGTTAAACGACTAAAAGCATGCTAACCGCCCTGCTATAATATGTTACTCCTTTCATTCCAATTAGAAGCCAAACACCTCTGAGCATTTGTAGAGTTCTAAGTGGTGTTGTGACAAGAAAAAGCTCTCCTGTAGAGTTTTACGCAAAACATCCTTTTGAGAATTAAAAAAATATATATATAAAGGTGCTATTTACTTGTCAAATGCACCTACATATCCCAACAATGTTAGGAAGCTTAAAGAGCCCCTGGAACAGGGCCTTGCTCAAGGGCCCGAGAGTGGCAGCTGGGTAATACTGGGGCTTGAACCGCTGACCTTCCCTTCACTAAACCAGAGCTTTTACCACAGAGCTACCACTTTCCACTAGATGCATCCTGTTGCTAGGTGGTTGTTCTGGTTGCTATAGCAATCCTAAAGGTTTAAAAACTATCCCAAAGTAGGTGTTGTTTTGGAATTATAAGCCGTTGTTTGAGTGGTGCTAGGGTTGGGCTAAGCAGTTCCTACGGTGTCACAAGGTGGTTCCGGGATTGTCCTGTGGTACGTTTGGTGTGACATGACTAGACATCCATTAGAGTTCCTGTTTTATTTCACCTGGGACCAGAGTAATTTGGTGACTAATGGTACATCCCATTTTGATTCATTCACACTTATGTATGTAGCAATGGCAGATTTACAAAACAAATCAGTTCCTGGGGTAATTATACAGATTTAACAGTGACACTGATGACTCTGTCAGTAAACCTACTATTAAAATAAATAAAAAACCAGAAAAACTGTTTATGTAGAATTTTTGCCACTACCATAAAAATGATATCGATATAACTACAAGACAATTCATAATGTGTTGGAAATTACATATTCAATTCAATCATCATAAACACATTCCAAGAACTATGTGTTCTTTGGTTTGTCAAATTTTAGAGAGATTTACCACAAATCAGTCCAAGACCTGATGTTCTGTGGGGATTTTCTACATTTCTGACAATGTTTACTGATGCCAATCAGTGTTGTCCTGCAGTCAAGACTCCCTCTTGCTCTCGTCTTGCTTTGGCAGTGGGCTTAGCCCTGTAATTACACTTGCCTCCGATTACAGCCCCTCCCTTGACAACATTTCGGATGACGTCGCAACACACATACCATTGATGGATTTTATCCGTTTCATCGCATCGAACCCTGTCTTTTCTTTCATTTTAAATGGAGCATTCGCACCGACCATTTCCACTTGTTCTGGGAATGGCTGTCACGTTATTAGAAAGGGCGCTTTGCAGACCACCCAGGCACGCAGTGGCCTCGTAGATATTTAGCCAGCTAATTGCGCAAGGCAGTGGAAGCTTTGATAAGTGAGGAGAGGCTTTCTCCTGGGATCGGGGCCACTTTCATGGTGTGATGGGGTTAGTCTGATAACTGCATAAAAGCTGCACGAGATGTTTCTTGGCGCTGGCAGGCAAGCCCGTTCACGGCCGTGCTAAGTGGCCGAACATCATGGGGCTAGTTAGTTAGCATAAACATGCCACTTAGCCTAACTACCTCAGGGAGCCACAGGGCTGTTTGAGGAAGACACAGTGGAGCAGAGTTCCATAAACAATGCAGTTAATGACCTGATGACTTTGTGGGAGCAGGATTTTTTGTGACTATGATGGAATTTTAGCTGGTGCTGGTTCCTTGCTAGTAGCACAACTCTGCTTGCTTCACTCAAACTAAGCATTAGCTGTACATTGCGACTGCCTCTGTACTTTGAAGGCAGTTATTAAATTGCCTCAAGAAGTAAAATGTTGCCTACAGAGATAATATGTATTCACCATTCAATTTATTAGAAAAACCTGTACACCTGCACATTCACCAGTAAATCATGTGGCATCAACACTATTTAGGCTGATTTCAGAAAAACAAAACTGGTGGTCTTTGTGACTTTAATCATGGCAGGGCTGATGGTACCTGGTGGGCTGGTTAGAATATTTCAGAGAAGCAGCAATTTAAGTGAATTCTACTGTGTTGCTTGGTGTTTTATACAGTTAGCTAATTCAGTCCTGGTGGGTCCTACAGTAATGTGTAGCTAGATAGTTTCAAAGCTATTCCAGTTGGTCCTGATAGGGTGGTGTTGCGTGGGTGGCTTGGGTTTCTTGGGTGGTGCTTTGGTATTACAGTTCATTGCTTGAGTGTTGCCTAGGTTGGGCCAAATAGTTGCTATAGTATTGCAGGTGGTTCCTAAGGTGGTGCTATGTGTCTGCTACGTTTTTTTAGGTGGCATGTTTTCCATGCTAGTTGCTCTCATAGTTGCTAGGGTATTCCAGGTCATTTTGCTGTAATAAGCATGAGGAATGATCAATCAGTGAAACTAAATAAATGGCCAAATAGTTCAAATATATAATTGTACTTGAGTAATATCACTCAATTAGATTTTCGCTCCACTTAGCTGAGCGAAATTTGGACAGAGTACCCGTAGCGTGATGAGGGCCACCGGAGCACCATGTTCAGGGTTGAACGAGGACGCAGGAGCACCACAGCATGTCCTCACACAGCTCTGATACTGATACCCTCTCAGGGTGAAGAAGGGGTGAGGGGAACTTTAGGTCACCTCTCCGTGCCACTAGCCATTGTGTTTGGCTTCACTTCCACTTATTTGTCACGCTTTTTCCCCCATGGGCTGCCAGCCAGCCATACAGGAAACCGAGATCACAAATACGGCATTTATTTAAAGAACACACAGAGAAAAAACACACGCATGAACAGGAGGGCTGAAATGTGACTGTATTACATCGGTATTGGTGTGTTTTTTACATTTACATTATACAGGACCACTAGAGACTATATATATATATATATATATATATATATATATATATATATATATATATATATATATATATATATATATATATATGTTTGTGTGCTTTTCCAAAATTAGTCTCCATTTGCTCTTATAATAAGCTCCACTCTTCTGGGAAGATACTCCACTAGATTTTGTGCGAGATATCATTCGGCCACAAGGGTATTAGTAAAGTCAGGTGCTGATGTCGGGGAGGTGAGAAGGCCTGGGGAAACCTACGGAAAGCAGATCTTCATGGAGATGGTTTTGTCCACAGGGGCAGTGTCCTGCTGGAACAGGTTTGGGTTTCCTTCATTCTACTGCAGCCAAAGACTCGTATACAATTGTGTGCCTCCAACTTTGTGACTTTGTGGTAACATACTCATGTTCATAGAATTTAGTGTGAACATCAAGGCACATTTTCAAACATTTGTACTCAATTGTATCTGTCTGTCTGTCTGTCTGTCTGTCTGTCTGTCTGTCTGTCTGTCTGTCTGTCTGTCTGTCTGTCTGTCTGTCTGTCTGTCTGTCTGTCCTTTGAACCATCCACATACATACGTACCTACCTGTCCTGTCTATCAGTATCACTTCATAATAATTCACTTCACAAGAGAAAAAAACAGAAGAGATGGAGGAACACAGCATGAAATAAATCTCTGCTCTGTTCCTAGCCTGTAAAATTAAGCAAACACACTGGGTGTTAATGTAACACTGTGTGTGTTTACTGATGCCTGCTTCATTCCCATTCTTCATTCTGCTGTGTGTGTATGTGTAGTGCTGGGATCTGAACCAACACAGCATCTAATCCAGTGCTGCCCTGTATTCACACCGCTCGTATTGTTCTAACCGAGGTTGTTCAAACCTGCAGTGTTCCTGTGAAAGCAGGTTCTCGTTGGAGGTTCCTCTGCCACCCGGGCTCTATGCCAGGACAGAGTCTCGCTAAGCTGCGCTTAATAGAAACACAATATTAGTGCAAGTGCTGCATCGTGTCCATTTTATTTTTAACACCGTACAATAATCTTGACGTTATTACTCCCTGTTCCTCCTGTACGGACCTCAGATCCTTTAATAAATAGCATTGGAGGGGAAAAAGGAGAGCAGGAGGGAATCTGGGAGATATGATTTAACCTGAACCTGGAAATATATCCAAATTTTATTATTTATATCAATTTTTTTGTTACTTAGTACATATATGTACATTTGATTAATAGCAGTTATATTTAGAGAAAGCACCAATCTAATAGTTATGATGCATATTGATCCGATATCAACAAAGAAAATTGGATATCGGAGAACATTAATGAATAATTTGATCCATCTTTTATGAAAAAAAGGATGAAACAGATTTAGAAAAAATTATTAAGCCTTTATAATAGAAAACAAATGTCATCACTAAAGCAAGAAACCCAATTAACACAATTAAACATGTCTCCTTTCACTGTAGCCGCAGTTGCACTGCCGCATACATCATCTCCAGCAGAAGCATCGATATTTACCTCAGAAAATGACCTCAGCAAAGCTTAACAACTCATTGTGCCGACTTTTCCTCACAATGTCCATCTTTTCTTGCAAAAGTGAGTCTTGTGAGTAAGTGTATTTGTGACCAAATCAATTTCTTCTCCTCTGTCAGCCATTATGAAATGAAAGAACAGCTAATAAATCCACATGAATATATCTGAGCTTGTGCAGCACAGCGAGTCCGACTAGAAACGTTATGAAATTAAGAGAATAAACTATTGGGAATAATTTAATACATATTCGTTGACAAATTATATTAAAGTGATATGATTAAGTGGTTATATTAATTGATTTTGACACAATTTAGGCCCAGCAGAGAAGACTGAATTGTACGGTATTAACAAATGTAATAAATAAATACAATAAAATTAATATATATATATATATATATATATATATATATATATATATATATATATATATATATATATATATATATATATATATATATGATGCTTAGGATGAGAACATATTGTACCATAGAATAATAATAATAATAATAATAATAATAATAATAATAATAATAATAATAATAACAACACCAGCAATAATAATAATTGCTATTATTATGATCATAATTACAATGATAATAATAATACATATTATAAAATGTGTAATAATAAAATTCATAAATAATAATAAAAATAGGAATGAAACAATATGACGTAAACTTTTGATCTATCTATCTATCTATCTATCTATCTATCTATCTATCTATCTATCTATCTATCTATCTATCTATCTATCTAAATGCGTATTATTTACCTTTATATTTATTGTCAGATACACTATTTAAAGTAAATCGTATTGAAATTCTCATTTGTAATTATTTCCAGTCATTTCTTTAAGGTTGTTTATTGGCAAGAGCAGCAGGGGGCGCACTTGAACACGGAGCTGGGGTCTAACCTGGGGCTTCAGTCTACAGTACCTGCACGCTCATTTCTGGGCATCTTTGGAGATGATTTAGACAACAAACGGCCTTGGTGGTGGCACCTGCGCTGCTCTGAATCAGGTCATGTGTAGGGAAATGAAAAGCGAGGCGTTAATGGAGGTGTATGACCCTGAACCTGTCATCAGAACTGACCTGACATTAAACTGTGTGTATTCTCAATGTGAATATGCAGAATATAATTATTAGAGTTAGAACACTACCGAGGATCTACTGTATGCCCCACAAAGATGCACACGAGTGTTTATAGAAGTTTATAGCAGATAAAATCTGGATTAGACAGAAAATGATATTCAAAACTATAAACTTTGCCCCAGAAGTTTAATTATAATCGACAATTATATGATATCATATGACAATTTCTGGATTCTGATTAGTCAAGTGGGGATTATTTCTGTTCATCTATTTGTTCAGCATGTTTTCATTTCTGTAAAAATGCTCCCTCATGGGATAAATAAAAGTTTTAAAGGTGATCAAATTCTTAAAGAAAGAAAGAAAGAAAGAAAGAAAGAAAGAAAGAAAGAAAGAAAGGCCAAGAAATGGTTAGACTATTTATAAAGGGAGAAACAGAAAGAAAGAAAGAAAGAAAGAAAGAAAGAAAGAAAGAAAGAAAGAAAGAAAGAAAGAAAGAAAATGGGCAGACTTTTTACAAAGAGAGAAACAGAGAGAGGAGAAAAGAAAGAAAGAAAGAAAGAAAGAAAGAAAGAAAGAAAGAAAGAAAGAAGGAAAGAAAGAAAGAAAGAAAGAAAGAAAGAAAGAAAGAAAGAAAGAAAGAAAGAAAGAAAGACAGGTGAACACTGGGCAGACTATTTACAGAAAGAGAAGGAGAGAGGGAGAGAAATGAAGAATATATATGGATAAAAAAAGCACATATGCTTTAATAAATTAAATCTGTTTTGTGTTTATGAACATAAACAAACAGACAGACAGACAGACAGACAGACAGACAGACAGACAGACAGACAGACAGAGAAATAGATAGATAAATCATCACACTGATATCCGCCAGCACCCAGGCATTGATTGTTTTCCTGTTTTGTGTTATGTTGTTATGGTTGAGTTGTCAAGTAATTTCTATCGTATCGTATATTATATGATGTGCTGCTACTATGCCCAGGGCACAGACAGAAGTTTATCCTGTCTACCATGACAATTACCCAACACTCTGCTCTGCTCTTCTCTTCTCTCTCCCACACACACACACACACACACACACACACACACACACACACACAGAATGCTGATGGTTATCTCTTCTCTCATAAATCATGCCGTCTTGTGCGGCACCTCTGGGTGGGAGCGTTTTTGAACCTCCCTCTGTATCTATCCAAACAGTCTGATACAGGAGTTGTCTGGCAGAGTCGCAGTTATGCCTCACATCCCTGACTCAAGATCGGATCGGATCCCGGGTGTCTCGCAGCCACACGCGAGGTGTTTTCGAACGAAACTCTGACTGTGACGCAGAGTGGGTTTTGTAAACGGTGTGTATGCAATGGGAAAGGTGTTTAGAAATGCAACAACTTGTGGGAGGTTCAGTGCCTCCAGGCTGTGTCTCAATGTGACCGAGAGGCTCCTCGCAGTCTTGGCCTCGATCCTAACCTGGATCACAAGCTTTGTTTTGCTGTTATTATGTCACTTTTTTTTTTCCACTGAGAGACTGAATGACTTCTGATGAAATTCTGACAATGCTTTCAGAACAGAACTATAGCCAGTATTCATGTGTAACTCCGGGACATTCCTCAGTTGTGTAAGTTTTGAAATCATGATCATTGCCAGTTACACATGAAAGATTTTGAACTTCTTCCACAGACTTGTTTCTACCTTTCATTCTAGTTTCTACAATCATATAAAGGCTTTCTGAATTAGAAAATATTATAAATATCAAAACACTATCGTGGACAAAAGTATTGCTTCCCCTACATTTTCAATTGTATACGAGTCTTTAGATGAGATCAAAAAGATGAACAGATCATTTACAGTTTTTACGATGTAGGTGACAGCAGGTCTGTAGTGTTCCTCAGTATGGAAGGAAAGAAAGAAAGAAAGAAAGAAAGAAAGAAAGAAAGAAAGAAAGAAAGAAGAAAGAAAGAAAGTCCAAGAAATGGGCAGACTGTTTACAAAGGGAGAAACAGAGAGAGAAAGAAAGAAAGAAAAGAAAGAAAGAAAGAAAGAAAGAAAGAAAGAAAGAAAGAAAGAAAGAAAGAAAGAAAGAAAGAAAAGATGAACAGACCATTTACAGTTTTTACAATGTAGGTGACAGCAGTATAAAAAAAAGAAAGAAAGAAAGAAAGAAAGAAAGAAAGAAAGAAAGAAAGAAAGAAAGAAAGAAAGAAAGAAAGAAAGAAAGAAAGAAAGAAAAAGATTAACAGATTATTTACAGTTTCTATGATGTAGGTGACAGCAGGTCTGTAGTGTACTGTAGAAAGAAAGAAAGAAAGAAAGAAAGGAAGAAAGGAAGAAAGGAAGAAAGGAAGAAAGAAAGAAAAAGGAAGAACAAAAGAAAGAAAGAAAGAAAGAAAGGAAGAAAGAAAGAAAAAAGGAAGAACAAAAGAACAAAAGAAAGAAAGAAAGAAAGAAAGAAAGAAAGTAGTATTTCCTCAGTATGAAATGTAACTATAAATAGTTTAGGAAGCACGTAGCACGCTTTAAAAATAAAAATCGTTCTTTGGTTATGAACATAAACAAACAAACAAACAAACAAACAAATAAATGTGGACGGTATGTTGAAAAGCACATGCTAATCTTATAGACGTGTGTCAGTGCCCTTAAATCACGTGTGTGTATTTATCACTGTCTTGCTGAACGAGAATGTTCAAGTGTCCATTGTCTTTTGTCCATATATAGTGCACCTCTAATAAATGAAAAAGAATGAGAGAAATGTGAAGGCACTCCCATAACACCTCATGCTTGCACTTAAACCTGACAACGAACAGAAGAACTTGCAGAACAGCAGGAACACCCGGCATTGAATTCCTTCCATTCATACAGTATGAAACGACCCGTGGTTGTGGATCATCCTGGCTTGTCCAAATAAGCCTGAAACACGACATGCACCTTCGACGCCAGCCAGAATAACTGTCCCTGCTATTGACTCTGCTTTCTGAATATATAAATAGGTCTTAATGTTTGGGCGTCGTGGCTGTTGCATCGAATCAGACCACCCGTGTTCAGGAAAATACGCAGCCGAACGTGAACCCGGAGAGGGACACGATGTACCAGGAGACACCTATTGGTCCTTGGTCGTGCTCCTGGCACCGTGAATCAATTCTCTGCAATAAGATGGAGAGCCAGCCATGATAAACACCTTGTTCCTTCCTCATACGCCTTCCTGGGTCACGTGTGCTTTTCTTGTGTGGTCTAAAACTGGAGATGAATCCGACCTGGATTGGAAGATGCAACCCAAAATAATTTCTCAAAACAGATTCTTTTCAGAGTGTCCAACCTTTTGCTGTGAGTCAGGTATCGGATATCGTAACAAAAGAGGGTGGAAGTGAACGTCAGAGGGTTGATATCAAACATCACCCATAACTTTGAGGAAACATTATCTTTCCTGTAACAATCTTCCAGAAACGATGAGTGATTATGACCATATTCCGCTGATGAACCATCCAGACCGCTGACCTTCTGCTTTCCTTTTCATCTCATCACTAGAGATTTTCTTTTGTTTTTTTCACACCCAAAGTTTTGACCGATGTAATTCGAAGCGTTTTGTGACTTGAGCGTGTATGTGCACGTTCCCCAGCGCTTATAAACAAGGTGTCAACATTTCGGGTTGGTGCGAAAGCCCTTATTTTGGTTGTGTCTGGGTCACTATTACATAACCACTCCGGGAGCTTGAGGTATTAACCGTTTAGTTGCTGAGAGACGCAGGTTAGAGTGTAAAGTGCTGAGGGAAATGCTTGACAGGAAAACGGTTCCAAAATAAAATACACAATGACACACAAGTGGTGGAGACTTTTATAAATTCTTTACTGAAGTATCTTAAAGGCTACAAAAGAACTCTGGAAAAAAAAAAGTTTTAGTCGACTCTAAGATTGCGAGCTCAGCTGTAGTTTACTTTAAGTAAAAAGAAAAAGGAAATAAATAAATAAATAAATAAATAAATAAATAAATAAATAAATAAATCTGACTTGAATAAACTGTAACTAGTTTACTAATGACCACGCAGAACCCACAACTTATCCCTCAAATGATATTCCAGCATGCTAATAGGTTACTAGCAAAACTAGCATGCTAGCAGCACGTGTGTGTGTGTGTGTGTGTGTGTGTGTGTGTGTGTGTGTGTTTGAGAAAGAGTAACTTCATAAGGAATTTAGACAGACAGACAGACAGACAGACAGACAGATAGATAGATAGATAGATAGATAGATAGATAGATAGATAGATAGATACTACAGACAGAGATGGATAGATAGATAGATAGATAGATAGATAGATAGATAGATAGATAGATAGATAGATAGATAGATAGATGACAGACAGACAGACAGACAGACAGACAGATAGATAGATAGATAGATAGATAGATGATAGATAGATAGATAGATAGATAGATAGATAGATAGATCTGTCTCTCTACCTCTCTATATCTCTCCATCTGTCTTTCTACCTCCCTATTTCTTTGCATCTGTCTCTTTACCACTCTATTTCTCTCCATCTGTCTCTCTACCTCTCTATACCGATAGATAGATAGATAGATAGATAGATAGATAGATAGATAGATAGATAGATAGATAGATAGATAGATAGATACTACAGACAGAGATAGATAGATACTACAGACAGATAGATAGATAGATAGATAGATAGATAGATAGATAGATAGATAGATAGATAGATAGATAGATAGATACTACAGACAGAGATAGATAGATAGATAGATAGATAGATAGATAGATAGATAGATAGATAGATAGATAGATAGATAGACAGACAGACAGACAGACAGACAGATAGATAGATAGATAGATAGACAGACAGATAGATAGATAGATAGATAGATAGATAGATAGATAGACAGACAGACAGACAGACAGACAGATACTACAGACATAGATAGATAGATAGATAGACAGACATACAGACAGACAGACAGACAGACAGATAGATAGATAGATAGATAGATCTGTCTCTCTACCTCTCTATATCTCTCCATCTGTCTCTCTACCACTCTATTTCTCTCCATCTGTCTCTCTACCTCTCTATATCTCTGCATCTGTCTCTCTACCACTCTATATCTCTCTATCTGTCTCTTTTCCACTCTATTTCTCTCCATCTGTCTCTCTCTACCTCTATATCTCTCCATCTGTCTCTCTACCACTCTATTTCTCGCCATCTGTCTCTATACCTCTCTATATCTAGAGATAGATAGATAATAAAATATTAATATTCACTATTCAAATATTTAAGTTTAATATTTATATTTTATGTAAATGAATATTTCTAAATGAAAATACTGCATAACTATTATATATACTGTATAAAAGATGCTGTTCTGTAAATAGATATTCAGATGTGAATCGTGTATTTTTTTAAAAAAGAGTATTTATAGTATTTAAATTAATTAGTATTTAAATTTGAGTCCATTTTGATATGATTTTTAATAAAGTCTCATACTCAAACTCACTGTCTATAATTACAGCTGCTATAACAGTATTATTCATGAAAAAAGCTCTTTTTATTGCTTACAATAATGTAAATAAAAGCATAATCTAAATGACGAGCATTGAGATTCCCACATTTCCCTTTATTTTTACAGTATTTAGTAAAAAGATCATTATTTAATATTGTATTAAAGGGGATGCAGACAGACTGTGTGGTCCTGTGACTAAGATCTTGTTTAGAGCAGTGAACACAGTGCATATACCTCTGTTTTCCTCTCTTGCTTTCTCTCTGTGCTTCAAGACACTAAAGGGATCTGAACAAGACACAAAACAGAAGAGTACAAATGTAGAGGCCCATTGGATTTTTCATGGATCAAAAGACGTCAATTTGTAGTCTGGATTTTTGTGGAACCTGATCACAACTGCACTATGAAACGCTGTTAGAAAAACACTCCGAGTGGGATAAAGAAGTGAGAAGCTTGGATTGAGCATCACTCACACACAGGTTATTAATACTGTGATGAACAATTCATATATACTGTACATACATAGATAGATAGATAGATAGATAGATAGATAGATAGATAGATAGATAGATAGATAGAGATATCATGTAAACCAGAGCAACTCAATCAATCAATCAATCAATCAATCAGCAGCAGCAGCAGCTTACATGTAAACCAGTGTTTTCAGCCAGCATCCCGGATTCACTTTTTGAACGTTGACGTTGTCTCTCGAAGCCAGTTGGTTCTGTTCTTTGAAAAAAGAACCTACCTGTTTGAATCATCAGCTTCTCAGCAATGTGTTGCATGGAACAGATTTCCTTAGAAGAAAAAGTGGATACATTTTGGGTTGTAAAGCAGACAGAAAAAAATAATTAAAACAATGACGTGTTATTAGTCATGTGACCTGTCCAACTCAAAACGAACAGGAGGGTGGAAAATTCCCAAGTCTACATTTCTAAGCCTTTCCAACTCACTAGGTTTCCCTGCAACTTTACCTTTTTGTCTGTTCGTTTAATAAACACATTTTTCTCGACATTTACGGCTTCAAATCAAAGGGACGAAAAGTAAATAAAAGCTTGAATCAGGCTGAAGAATCGTATATTTTTACACCTGGTTTTTTTGTATGTTTCAGTTGAAAACGCTGGTGATTTAGATGTTGATATTTATGAAGTAGTTTTGAGGAGGCCTCAGGTGCAATTCACATTCAACCTTGTGCTGTAGATCTTCCACTCCAACCAATGTAAAGCATCTTCATGGAGCTGTAGCTTTAATTCTGATAGTTCTTGGATTTTTCAGGCAAAATCTGCACTCGTTTATCGTCGGTTTTATAAAAAAAATGAGTTAAATGTCACACGGGCGAGGAGTTGATGTATTTTTCTCTCACTTGAAAGATAAATTGAGCTAGCATTCTACAGCTTCTAATTGAGTGTGTATGGAAAAAAAAAAGCTCGCTAAACATGGTCATTACTGCACATTCATTTCCTCTGGCACATACACACATTGTTTCATAACAAACATTGTTGAAACAGCTGGGCGCTAATCTGGGCTATTTTTCGGCTAATGGGTGCAGCACATGATTAACACTTGAATCATGAGTTTGTGTGTGTATATGTGTGTGTGTGTGTGTGTGTGTGTGTGTGTGTGTGTGTGTGTGTGTTTGTGTGTGTGTATGTCTGTGTGTGTGCACATGCGTTAATTGACTGACCTCATACCGTAGTTGCCTAATAAAGTGTTTATCTTTATACACAATAGCGATCCTTTTGTATAATATCACTACGTCTCCTCCTGTCTTTCACAGGTACATTGTGCTGGCTGGCGTCCCAGGGCATGTCTTTTGTCTCCGGGTTGATTATGGAAGACCTGGTGCACTTTATTTCAACTCCTGCCCTCGAGTTTAGCTGTCACTGAGTTCAGTGGCCGATCTGGGCTCGTTTGCTAACCCCAGGTTGCACAATGAAGTGAAGTGTGTGTGTGTATGTGTGTGTGTGGGTGAGAAAGAACAGGCGGTACCAGGAGCAAGGTAGCGGAGCAGGCCAAGCCGAGGGGTCACAAGGTTACGGAGGACGCGACTTACCCGTAGGTGGTTGTGGTTGGCAGAGGCTGCCAGAAGGGCGGAGCAACCACTGCACGCAATGCATGCTCAGACACTCTCTGGCTGTTTACCGCCACCCTGGGGTGTTAGAAGAATCACACACTCTTACACACACAAAAACACTCCCTCTTGCTTCATCTCCAAGGCTCTCACACACACATAGACACACAAATACCCCCTGTCATTAAAGCTCAGCATATTTCCGCCTTCGCCAATATTTGGGTTCTTGAGTGCATTTTTATTCAGAGCGATTGTATCCAAACAAACGGGGAAAAAAAATCCCTTAAGGCACCTTGACTGAATTTTTCCCATCCAAAAAACAACCAGGCTGTTTCTTTGCTCCCGAACCTCTGCCCTAGTTTCAACTTTGACCACTTTAATTAAAATCGCAATTAATCAGATTGCTGCGAAACATTACACATCGCATTGGCTGAGAAAAGCCTGATCCGTAATCATTAACCCGGCGTTCGTGGGAATGTACTAACGATCTATCTCGCCCCTTTTGTGTCAGCTCGCACTTATTTCCCCTTTAATTTAACCTGGGGTTCTTCACAATTCCAAATCAGCGATCCGTCATGCCAGTTAGTCATCTTATCGTTTGTTTGTTTTTTTGGAGCGTAAGAGTCGAACGTATTGACTTGTGCTATTGACAGGCCCGGGTTAAGATAAACTTCTTATGTAAAGCAATGAAAAAGCAATACGCTCCTCTTAACAGCAAACACACTGCAAACGCTCTTTAGAGAGGACACACCTAACTTTCACAGACTTAATGTCAATCACTCGGAGGATAATTATCCGTGTAGCACAGAAAAAAAATCTCTTTTATTATACAATAATACAGGAAAACTACAGAGAATTAAAAGCTACAACGAGGGGAATGCTAGCTAATACGCATGTAGCTACTGCTAATCAGGTACAGTAAGCCATAAATAAAGTGTAGAAATACTGTACGATATCCTAATTTTATACCATAGCACCGTTAAAGTTGTAAAATTAGGGCTGAAATTTGCGTGTTAACATTAACGCAGTCTTTCAAATACGTCATCGTTTCTATAGAAACAACCTGTCCTCCAGCATGGTTAAAGGTGTACAGCTAACATTTATTTACAGTAAGTAAAGAGCGTTCATTCACAGTCTGAGGTAAAACTGACAGTTAAAGTTTTCCAAACTCTTTAGGATGCGCAGGTTGATGCTTTGCGACAGACAGACAGATAGATAGATAGATAGATAGATAGATAGATAGATAGATAGATAGATAGATAGATAGATAGATAGATAGATAGATAGAGACAGACAGACAGACAGACAGACAGACAGACAGACAGACAGACAGACAGATAGATAGATAGATAGATAGATAGATAGATAGATAGATAGATAGATAGATAGAGACTGAGACAGACAGACAGACAGACAGACAGACAGACAGACAGAGAGACAGACAGACAGACAGCTAGATAGATAGATAGATAGATAGAGACAGACAGACAGACAGACAGATATAGATAGATAGATAGATAGATAGATAGATAGATAGATAGATAGATAGATAGATAGATAGATAGATGATAGATAGATAGATAGATAGATAGATAGATAGATAGATAGACTGAGACAGACAGACAGACAGACAGACAGACAGACAGATAGACAGACAGACCAACAGACAGACAGATAGATAGCTAGATATATAGATAGACTGAGAAAGACAGACATACAGACAGACAGACAGACAGACAGACAGACAGACAGACAGATAGATAGATAGATAGATAGATAGATAGATAGATAGATAGATAGATAGATAGATAGACACACAGACTGACAGGCAGACTGACAGACAGACTGAAACAACAAAAAACGTTTTTATCTTTTATCTTTCATCTTGAGAGAGGTTATAGACAGGTATAGTTGCTATAATGCAACTTGCTCATGGACTATACATGTGTATTATACATAACATTGTGGTGGTGTAAGACTAATAAACACTTTAGGGTATGAAATGCAAAATAACAAAAATATAAAATATAAATCCTACGTACGTTTTTAACATCAGAAGATAGAACATAACAAATGGCATGGCTCACGTCACGTTTAGTGAATTTTCTTTAGCAGTATAGCGGGCTGTATATTTCACTCCCAGGCCTCCAGTGGTGTCCTACCTGTAATAATCCCCTCTTAATAGCAGCTTTATGATGCAACGTCTATAGAAGCATTCAGTATTATAGACAGATGCAGAATAACAGAGCGCTGCATCACAGACAGGAATCTCATACAGTGAGAATGAATGTCATCACTAAAGCAAGAAACCCAATGAACACAATTCAACACGTCTCCTTTCACTGTAGCCACAACAGCACCGTACATCATCTCTAACAGAAGCATCGATATTCACCTCAGAAAATGACCTCGGCAGAATTTCTCTTCACAGTTTACCTGGGGAAATGAAGTGTTTCTGCGACCAAATCAATTTGTTATAGCTATAACATCTACATGAATATATTTGAGATTGTTGCTACAGATGTCGTTTGCAAGCTCTGACTCATCCAATCAAAGCACATGAAAATGCAGACATGATTGTATGCCTGCTAGATGGCCCCGGTGTCGCCAACTCAAAATCTGATTGGGTAAAACCACAGTTTTATGGATATGTGTATCTTAAGCTACAGCCGCTGTTGAATCTGAATTTTTCAAGGCAGATTTCTTTGACCCCGGTAACATTTGATGCCTGAAATCTGATTGGATAGAAACTTGAACGTAAACATACACTACAGGAAGTAGCACAACCGAGAGAAATGCTCCACTTCTTTGGCTGTTACTGAAATTAATATAAAATAATAATTTAAAAAAAAAAAGCATAAAGAAAAGAAAACTATAAAAAGGACGCTCCTGGGAAGGGATACATAATATAGAGAAAAAATAGAAATAGGTGAAAGAAAAGAAGAAGAAAATCAGGAAAGGGAAGTCCAATGTGAATGGGTGAGTAAAAATATTTAAAGACACAGACACACACACACACACACACACACACACACACACACACACACACAAGAGAGAAGCTGAGGAGGAAGACCTGAGAGAAAGGAGATGTAGAGTCAATTAGAGGAAGAAGGAGAAGTATAGAGGAGGGAGGAATGGGAAAAGAGAGAGAGAGAGAGAGAGAGAGAGAGAGAGAGAGAGAGAGAGAGAGAGAGAGAGAGAGAAGGAGAGAGAGAAAGAGAGATGAAGGGAGAACAAGAGGAGGCTGAGTGCTGAAAGGTCTTTCATGGCGTGAGAGGAGAGACCAGCTGTGAAGAGGTGTGGAAACAAAAAAAGTGCTGCTCGACTCATCTCAGCTGCGAAAACAATCACACACACACACACACACACACACACACACACACGATTGTGGCACTGATATGGCATCAGCTCCACATATTGTTATTCAATTTTCGCAGCAGCCAAGGGACAAACCATTTTTTGACAAGCATTTTTCTTTTTTTTGTGGAAAATCTTTCTAAATCAGTTAAAAGCAACAAATAATTCTTCAGAATAATCCTATGCAGCCTGATGTTTCTTCAATGTACCTGATTTAGGATCTGCCTCTTATAATTTAAAGCTCAAAAATGGGGAAAAAATCTATAGCTATGGTCACATGGTCTTTTTCTGGTACGTTCTATTATGTCTCACCACTCATTAACCGTGTAAAAGATATTATGATGTTATTATCATATATTATCATAATTCACTTGTATTTCTTTGGACAAAAGCATCTGCCAAATAGGGAGGTGGCAACCTAGTGGTCAAGATGCTGATCAGAAGGTCATGAGTTTAAATCTCACCACCTCTCACTGCTTGAGCAAGGCCCTTAACCCACAACGGCTCATTAGTATGAATGAGATAAATGGAAGTCGCTCTGTATAAGGGTGTCTAACAAATGCCCTGGTGTAGCCTTGGTTGCTGCATTTGCACTCTTGGCCCTGTGCCAGCCCTCTTTGTCCTACTCAGGCCTTGCTCTAGACCCCCTGTCCTCATACACGCCTACGTAAGTGGTTGGACTTCTGACCGGAAGGTAATGGGTTCAAATAACACCACCACCACCACCACCACCAAACTGCCAATTCTGGGCCCTTGATCAAGGCCCTCACCATTTAATGGCTCAGTTGTAGAACTGAGACGATTGAAAGTCGCTCTGGATAAGAGCGTCCCCCGAAAGTGCCATAAATGTAATCCTGATCTTTTTAGTCTCTGAAAGAATCAGTGTCTCTGACTTAATTGTGAGATGAATTCAATTCAATTCATGTTCAATTCAAATCAAATCAGTTCAATTCATTTCCATTGAATTGAATTCAATATAATTTGTATAGCAATTTTCCCAGGAAATAAGCAGATCTGCAGAAATAGATATGGATCAGGAATATAAATTTGCCCCTTTATATCTTATTCCTTGTTTTTCGGAGCAAATACAAACTCTATGGCCTGCTGAAGTTCTGGTACTCATTCCTTAATCATGATTCAAAGCTGATAATAAGCTTATAATTATACTCATAGGAATAGATGAGTACTCCATTGTTTTCCAGCATTCTTTCAAAATGAATTCCCTGTGATTCAGAACATCGTGACCTTGTTTCTTTTTTCGCTATTTTCTAGCACCCACTTCCTTGTATCTTGTTATCCTTGTCACCTGTTTTGCTAGTAGTTGTTTTTATGCTACCTAGATCTGATTTTCGATCAATGCCAAAATTGTTACTTGTAACGCACAATAACCCTAATTTAAAAAATAAACAACAACCAAATGCAGTCACCTCAAAATCCACTAGAAACTTTTCTAGTAAACTTAACTTAAACTATTACAATTGTAGCAGGTGTGAGAACTTCGAGATTTCTTATAGCGATTAGTTTTCAAATCACAATTTTTTCATTTCCTTCAAAAACCTCAGTAGACTCAATAGATGTGTAAGGTAGCTATATACAATCGCATAGGATGTGTACACGTCAATCGTACTCCAATTACTTTGAATTATAAAATATTAAATATCGCAACGCTTTGAAAAAACATCCCCAAAAAAATTGCTAAAACTCTGAGAGTAACCCGAGGGCCGCTCTGCTACATAACACTTCATCCAGACAGACACCCATCCTGGAATTCTTGCTCGGTGTAATCTCTCAGGATTCCTCTATAACGATCAAATCGCACGTGAACAATAAATATTATTTAGTCAATATTTCAAATAAAGTGGATAGCAAAATATAATTACCTCAACTGCCAGGTACTGCCACAAGAACACTGGAAACCAAATTTGAAAAAAAATTGAGATGCTTCTTTACCAGCTTTACCAGTTCCCAGGGTATTTATTTTGATCCGCATTTATTCAGTAAGGTGTTGACGATCTTTGCAACACAATATGCGAATGTACTTGTACAGCATTTATGTAATAGGCCAATCAGTCTACATATGCTGTTTATGGAAATAGCATAGAAATGTTATTTACATTGAGATCTATTAACAATTACCTGATTGACAAAGATGTTCTTTAACCCTGAATCTACATGCATGAGAAGGAATGTCAAGAATAATGAGACGAGGGTGGGGATTTCTATTAGTACATACCTTCATAGCATGTTGTTTAGAAAGATAACAATTTTTTGTTTTTGTCTGGAACTAGTCTTTGGAGTCCTTTGGTGGTGGGGGTGGAGAGATTAAAACTACTCTATTGACACAAGTAATTAAACACCTGACATTCTTCACCCGACTTTTACCACAAGGTTTGAGGCACACAATTTTATTTTATATGATGTCTTTGTATGTGGTGGCATGAAATCTTCCCTTCGATTAAACTAGGAGACCCAAACCTGGATCTGTTTCCTTTTTTAATGTCTTTATATTAACTCTCAATAATAAATTTCACACTACTGATTTATATTCGTAAATGTTTTTTAGACCTTGAGAGGATCTAGATTCTATTATTTACATAAGATTTATTTATTCGTTAAATTTACACTATATTACAATAAATATCTGGGTGCACTTATTACTGTACCTCAATAACATTTTTGAAAATATATCTCAATGTACACACTATTTGGACAAAAGTATTGATTTTTCCCAATCTGTTACCACAAAGTCTTACAATTGTGAAGGACGTCTTTGGTGCTGTAGCGTGAAATCTTTCCTTTATTCGAACTAGGAGACCCAGTCATGTTCCAGCATGACAATGCCCCTGTGCACAAAGCTAGCCTTTGAAGATCTGTTTTCATAGGTTGGAGTAAAAATATCTCCTGCGATGAGCTACAAAAACTATTGAACACCTTTGGGATGAATGTGAACACTGATTGCACCCCCCAAGGCCTCCACATATCCCCTACAACATTACCTGACTTTAATAACAGCCTTGTAGCTGAATGAGATCTCACTCAAAATCTCCACAAATTCTAGTGGAACATCTTCCGAGAAGAGTGGAGCTTATGATAATAGGAAATTGGGACTGAATGTGGAATGGGACGTTTTAAAAGAGCACTCACTTATGTTCAGGAGTGTATAACTTTTGTCAGTATAGTGTAGAGCGTATGGATATAATAAAAGATAATAAGACAAATAAATTAATAAATGTGTTGTTCTTGTATCTTTTGCTAATAGTTTTTCTAATGCAACTGTTCACTGCACCCCGTAACAACGTATATCTGCAATAAATGGACATTTGGTGCAACCCAGATTAGGATGGGTTCCCTCTTGGGTCTGGTTCCTCTCAAGGTTTCTTCCTTATTCCATCTTGGGGAGATTTTCCTTGCTACAGTTGCCACTGGTTTGCTCATCAGAGACAAACTTACACTTATAAAGAACATCTTATTACATTTTTATCACCACACTATCTGTGTAAAGCTGCTTTGAGACAATGTTCATTGTTAAAAGTGCAATACAAGTAAAAATGAATTGATTTGAATTGAATGCAACTGTTGCAGTAGATTCATTAGGCTTCTGTAAGAAAAGATTAAAATAGAAATAATAATACAATAAGAGTTATTCCTGTTAACTGTAATCTCTCAGGATTCCTCTATAAAAATGTCAAAAAGTGCATTGCAAAATATAATTACCCCAACTGCCAGGTACTGCCACCAGAACATAAGGAACCAAAAAAAAATAATTGAGATGCTTCTTTACCAGCTTTACCAGTTCCCAGGGTATTTATTTTTATCCGCATTCATTCAGTAAGGTGTTGACGATCTTTGCAACACAATATGCGAATGTACCTGTTAAGAATAATGTAATTATCCAATCAGTCTACATATGCTGTTTATGGAAATGACATAGAAATGTTATTTACTTTGAGATCTATTAACAATTACCTGACTGACAGAGATGTTCTTTAACCCTGAATCTTCATGCATGAGAAGGAATGTCAAGAATAATGAGACGAGGGTGGGGATTTCTATTAGTACATACCTTCATAGCATGTTGTTTAGAAAGAAAACTATTTTTTTATGGTGTTGTCTGGAACTAGTCAATGGAGTTATTTGGAGGGTGGGGATAGAAGAATTAGATCTACACTATATACCAAAGTAATGAAACATCCAACATTCCCACTATAAATGTTTCTTCTCCCAACTTTTACCATGAAGTCGAAGGCATGGAATTTTATAGGACGTCTTTGGATGTTGTAGCATGAAATTTTCCATTTTTTTCAATTAGGAAACCCAAACCTGTCCCTGCTGGACAATGCCAATGTGCACAAAGCCAGCTCCATTAAGATGATGTCCTCCATGGGTTGGAGTGGAAGATCTCCAATAAATTGATTGGAACGCTGATTGCACGCCAGGCCTCCTCACCTCACCTACTTAAGGACATGACCCTTGAAGCTAAATACTTCTTCAACAATCCAAAATCTAGTGGAACATCTTCCCAGAAGGGTGGAGCTAATAATAAGAGCGAATGAAGACTAAATGCGTAATGGGATGTTCAAAAAAGAGCACATACTAGGTGTGTATTATTATTAATTATAATAAAATAAAATAAAAATATTCCGATTTATTCTAAGATCCTTTTCATTCCTTCTCTAGTCACCAGTCCAGCCGTAAAATGTTTTTTTTTTTTTTATCTTTTGCTAATAGTTTTTCTATGGTTGAGTCAAGAAGCGTTTTGCAGTACCTTCATTAAGTTTTTTGTAAGAAACAAACACAATATATAAGATTCATTTTGTAACGTTCGAGCAACGGAACGAGAACATTCAGCTCCTTTACGCAAAGCCCGATGGCGTATTTACGGGACAATGGGAACGCAGTTTACTCAACTCCACTATTTAATAAGCCTTCATCCCTTCTAATCTCTAGCTATTTGTTGTCTATAATGCTTATACTAACAGACAGCTTAACACACATGCCATTGCTGGGTTAGAGGTGAAATATGGCAGAATTCTATAGAATTGCCCCTGGAGATATAAACATTAGTCATAAGCGTTTCGTCGTCAGAACGAATGCAGGCCGTGTTTAGTTTTTTTTACGAGTTCACTTCACAGAACAGCTCTTAGGTGTTCAGTTCTTGCTTTAGTTTCCACAACAGGTAAGAGAGAGAAAACAAGGTGAGTTTGCATGCCGGATCTACAGCGGGAGACCCAGACAGGGCACGTGAACAACAATGAGCTTGGAATTCCCTCAAGCCAACCTATTTATCGCTTACAGTGGCTCTGCTTACAGCCTGAAATCCTTTTATTGCATTTGTATTCATCCCCGAGTGTTAGGTTCGTTCGGGTGTGGTCGCGTGATCTTTAGCGTTTTTGCCCACACACACCTCGGTATGCGATCATAAAAAGGGCCGTGACCCATATCTCGCTGATTTGTTTACACAGAAGTCTAATGTCAAAATAGTCTGTAACCAAGGGGACTCATATTATTAAGAAGAAAAAGCTAAATGTTTACAAACCGCAGGATGAGACAGGTCCTTCAGCCGTCTGTTAACACTGTTTAAGACGAATCATTTAGCTCATTAAATATCCAACAGCACAATGTAATGCCTGACAGGTAGAAGGTAATCGAGTATAACGCAGGTTCTGAATGTTTGCTTTCTGAGAAAGATCAGAAAACAAAGAGAGAACACCAGGACCTTTCATTGACCTTATAAAGAAAAAAATATCATGAGTTCAAAAGGTTTATATATATATATATATATATATATATATATATATATATATATATATATATATATATATATATATAATATAAAAATAAGATCAATCACTTGAACCTTTTTTCTGCTTTGTCTTTTGTCCTTTTCTCAGCAGCGCTTGTAATTGCATGCTAATTTTTTGTGTTCTATTTTCACATTTTATTAAATATAAAATTGTATTATATAAATTATATTATCATTTATTTATTTATTTAATACCATATATATAGAGAGAGAGATATAGATATAATTATATAAATATTTTGTTGTTATTATATCAAACATCAGAAAATATCAAATATATACTATTTACATTTTACTAACTTTATATTTTTTTAACAATATATTCCATAGAACTGAAAAAATAAACATTACTATGTAATTAAATATTAAATACTTAAATGATAACTTTAATGAATTATCTTTTAAAAATTTGCTAATGAAAATAAATAAAATACAAAAATGAAACATCCAATAATGTTTAAATGAAGTGTCTACAAATGCCAGACTGCATGTGATTAAGCCATCAGGTACTGTATATACCAAATGTTTGTTTTTTCTGATACCAGCAGACACATCAAAATCTTGAACTTTCAGTCACCTTCAGAATGAGATGTTCCCGAACTTTCAGTGAACTAAAGCAAAATCATAATCTAAACAACACGGTTAAAAAAAATAAAAAATAATCAAAAAAAGCTCTGTCTGGGTGTAAACATCATGTTCATCAGGACAAAAGAAAACCTGTTTTGACGCATCAGGTCAAATGTGGTGGAAGTGAAAAGAGAACTGAAGTGAAATATCGGAGTGGAACGGGATGGCATGCGTGTGTGGTGAAAAGGATTTGGCTAGAAAGCTCAAAACATCCATGCCAAAAAATAACTGAAGCTACAGAACCGGTTTCAGTGTTACACAGGGTTCAACTTTATGGGTTTGGTTGCGAGGGCAAAAGGTCATCGTTGTCACGAAAACAGGCACAGTCACAGGCACACACACACACACACAAACACACACACACACATTCATGTGGAAAAGAAAGACTTTCATCATACAACTTGTGTAATGAAAGAGTGTAGAAGTGTAGCGAGTAAAAACCCTTGGTGTAGAGTAAAAAAAATGAAAATAAGAATAAAGACATGTCGGAAAAGTGCGATTACAGCGTAGCCTCCTTCTTGTCTAAACTTTATCCTGCGCTCAAACTTTCCCACTGTCATTACCCCCATTGCTGCCTTGTCCTGCTCCTTTGTAGAGTATACTTTCATCAAAATACAAATATCAATCAAAGGTGCGCTCGAGGAGCTTTAAACGGCATCTGCACGGGCTCGGCCGAATTCCCCTTTCACGCCTGCAAACAAACAGAAAACGGTTTACGCAGGAATGTTTTATCGTGCATCTCGTACAAGTCTGTTCTTTGACAGATAAACAGTCATTATAGAAAAAGCCAACGGTGACATTTTAAGATGATCTAAGTGCTTATTTTCATAAAGGTTGCTGGGAAGTAATGTGACATGCTAATCTGTTCATATACTGATGTAGCATGTTGAAGCTGAAAATAGAAATAGAAGTAAAACAATCATACATACTGAAGCATCTCAGATAGCCAGCTCACCAAACTGTCTAGTTAAAGCTGAAAATGCTTCAGCTACCATTATTATTATTTGTATGTACATTTAAGACATTTGGCAGATGCTCTTCTTTGGCAGAGCGACTCACAATGATCTCAATTATACAACTGAGCAGTTTAGGATTAAGGGGTGAGGAAATATGATTGGCCTTTACTGAATGGAAGCATAAATTACTCTAAAAATCTGTATATACCTTTCTGCTTTGATGAAGCCTTTCCATATGTGAAAGCTGCCCATTCTTTAGACACTAATGCACCCTTATACTATAAGCAATACAGCAAGACAGTTAGTCCCTCTCCTCTTTAGTCTGGAGGACACGGTGTGCATGGTTTCCAAAAAAGGATTCAAAATTTCGATTTGTCTGACAACAGTTTTTCACATTTTAAATGAAGTTTGGCGCAGAGAAGATGGCAGCGTTTTTGGATCATGTTCACATATGGCTTCACCTTTGTATTAGCTTTAACCTGCATTTGTGGATGACACAACAAACTGTGTTCACAGATGATGATTTCTAGAGAGTTCTCCAGACTCTTAGAATTTTTTGATTGTATTATGTACTATAGATGTACTATATGTACTATAAGTCTTTGCAATCTGATATTGAGGAACATTATTCTGAAATTGCTGCACAATTTGTAGACACAGTTATTCGCAGACTGGTGAAGCTCTGCCCATGTTTAATTCTGAGATACTTTGTTTCTCAAAGATACTTTTTTTATACTCAATTATCTTACTGACCTGTTGCCAGATTAGCTAAATATTTGCACAATGTTGCTCCAGCTATTTCATATCAGAAACACTTACTTTTCCAGCGATTTGTTGCGCATTCATAGATTTTGAGACTTGTTGCTACCATCAAATTAAAAATTACTTTATATTTTTCATTAAACTTGTATATTTCCTCAGTTTAAAAATTGTCATTTTTTCTATGTTGTATTGGGACTAAAATGTGTTTATGGGATCCACAAATCATTGCATAATTGCAAAAATAAATAAAAATTTATGAATAATCAAATATATATATATATTTTTTACATATTTCTTAATATTATATATTTAGAATTTAATAGCATTTATTATTAATGTCAAATAATGTCAAATATAAAATTTGGTTAAAATTGAAAGATATTATGAAAAAGGACACTTCCTGCAGATGAACTAAGGTTTGAAGTAAGTAGTAGAAGCAGTAGTAGAAGTAGGACTAGTTGTAACAGAAACGATAACAGCAGCAATAATAGTAGGAAGTAGGAATAATAGCACAGTAAAAGCAGTGGCAGTAACAGTATAATAGTAACAGTGGTAGCTCAGTGTATAATGTTTGACTTCTGATCAGAAGATGGGTTCAAATCAATCAAGCTGCCATCCCTGGGTCCTTGAGAAAGGCCCCAAACCCTTTAATTACTAAGCTGTATAACTGAGATAACTACAAGTCGCTCTAAATAAGCCATTTTGCATTTAGCTTTTTGGACCCAGCCATTAAGGTTGCACAAGCCAGTGCACTCCTAGTATCGGTCCCAAGACCCGATAAATGGGGAGGGTTGTGTTAGGAAGGGCATCCAGCATAAATCATGTGCCAAGTCAATCGTGCGGATCACGAATGGAGACGGATAATCCGCTGTGGCGACCGCTAATGGGAGCAGCCAAAATAAGAAGAAAAAGATTCGATTTTTTACTTAAATTCCCATTAAACAGCTACATTTACTTTTAACCACAACCCAAATGCAGGCATACAATTATATACATAACATACAGTTTACCACTAGTATGTCCAACTCCCCCTGACAAAGTCCAAATCTGCCAAACTGTCAACCATGGTAAACCCCAAAATCCTGTTGCTTCAAAATGATTATGATAATGTGAATCAGAGCAAAATCCAAGTTCATATGCAATGCAGCTGAAGCTGTCTCACACACTTCACTGAGCATTACCTGAGTACAGGTAGAAGATTTACGTACACCTGGCAGGTGCACAGAAAGCCTTAACCTCAGGCCACTGCTAAACTGACAGTAAGGTCTGAAGTTTTGTTTGCAGAGACAATCAATCATTCAGACAGGACTTTACAAACAGACTCTGCAGCGGGACGGTAGGTCAGGAGCTGACAGCAGCAGTTTGGCATGCCACACCTGTGCTCAATAATGGACTGGTGAGACGCAGAGGAATGAGAGCTTTGCAGAGATTTCCTAAAACACTGTTTGCACCTTTCAAGTAAGAATGTCGAAAAAGGTATCCCTGGAATGCTTCAGAGTTAAGGTGTTGGACTAGCGAATTTAGTACCACTTGTGGCCCCCTTTAAATAAACTAGCAAACTTTAATGTTTGAAATAAATCAATTGAATTGCATATAGGTTGGTTTATGAACTTAATTCACCCGCGAGTAGAGTTTTAAGGTCTGGCTTGTTTTAAAGTTTCATCAAAGTTAAGCACTTAGAGGCAAATTCATTCCAAACACTTCAAACAACAGAAGAAATGTTTGCACGCTCGTTGATCTCTGTCATCAGGCAATTACGACCAAACGTTCTAAAGGTTTGTCACCTGAGCTGACTTGCATTATGTTGCGACAGTAACCCTAAAAGAAAACAATTTTTTTTTTTTACGTGGCCATACAGCAGTGGTGGACAGTAAATAAGTATTTTCATCTGATAAGACTTTTACTTTAACTTCACCACATTTCAACTACATTTTTCGAAATCAGTTGTTCCTTGGTTAAACACGTAGCAAACCACCAATCAGGGTCGAGAGTTCGCTCCTTTTTCAAACTTGGTGCTTTGTGTATCTACTGATCACCAACATACAGCATCAGTTCCACAGAAAGCAAAACATATTGAGAAGAATAAATGATGAAAGACTCTGGTCCTCTGGTAGTCTAGTGGTTGGGATCACACCGCTGCGCCCCGGGTTCGATCCCCGGTCAGGGAACCAACCCCAGCCACTCTTAGTGCTGGTCCCAAGCCCGGATAAATGGGGAGGGTTGCGTTAGGAAGGGCATCCAGCATAAAAACATGTACCAAATCAAACATGCAGATGATCCGCTGTGGCGCCCCCTGATGGGAGAAGCCGAAAGAAAGTTTAAATGATGAAAGAATCTCCAGACTCGAACTCGTCACAACACATGTGACATTTTTTTAAATACGTTTTTTGGGCTCATGATAATTGTAATAGATATCAATCAGTGTTTGAGTCATTATTATCATTCTATTAATAGATCAGTGTGCTGAGTCACATTAGAGTGTTTACACATAAATGATTTGATTGAGCATTAAGAGAGGTAAAGTTTATAGGGAGCACTTTTACTTTTACTGGAATCATATTTTACCGAGTGGATCTACTTTAACTCAAATGCATGGTTTGTGTATTTGGTCCACCACTGCCATGCAGTCACCTTGCAAGACTCTTGGGAAGGCACAAATCTGTGCACAGTCTATGACCCTGCTGCTGACGGGTCTTGGCTCTTTCTAAGTGCAAAAACAAAAGTGCTGGCGTGACGAGCCACCTGCGCTTTCCCGACCGGTTCCCGATGCTTTTATCTTCTTCTTTTTCCTCTCGTGTTGTTGAAACAGTGCTCTCCTGACTTCGTTCGTTTGTTGTTATGCCGGCCACGCTCGACAGAAGGCTTGGCCCCGAGTAGAGATCAGGGTAGGAAAGGGTCTGTTTTGGTCATGCAATGAAAAGGTGGCAGGAATGAAATTGTATGAGGTCAGAGAACAGGAAGGCTTTGATCTCCGCCTCCCGGGCCAACTCTGACCCTCCATTGTGTAAGCAGAGGCGAACCGCAGACTTTTCTCCAATCATCTTAAAAGCTTCTGTGGTTCTTCTGCCTTCTTCAAGATTTACAACTCATGAAAGTTACATTTGTTTTTGATCCCAAATGAAGCATTATATAAGTATTTTTATAAACATTAAGTCTAGATCTCTTCATGGGAATTAGGTTTGTCTTGCTAGAAAAATTCTTTAAGGGTCTTATAGAAAGTTCATTCAAATACCTTTAGTTTGTCCCTCTTGTGAAACTCTCAACACCATTCTACCTACAGTTTCTCTATTAAGGGGTAAAAGGGGAGATCAACTCGAACAACTCTTTTCAAAAAAATCTCAAGGAACTTTTCATCATTGATCATACACGGGGTAGACATTCCCAATGCATTCGTATTATCTGATTATGGGCAAGTGGTGAAGTGGAGGTCAACAAGGCAACAATCTTTTTGGGCCCTGGTAGCGCAAAGATGAAATTTCCTTCCCTTTTCTTGTGCCTGCTTATGTGGCCTTCCTCCAGTCGATGTCAGAGCCCAGACTTCATGTCAAGCTCACGCCAAAGACCCCCCAGAGATGGGCTCCTCCAGCCCAGAATAGAAAAGCGTTCGCCCTCGAAATCACTCCCACCAACCTCAAGATGTAAAAAAAAAAAAAACGACAAGGGAAGGAAAACATCCTCTCTAATTCTGCACTGCTGCCAGCTTCCTGCATAGGTTAACCATGGGCCATCACAAGGAGCCTTTGAATGAACTTCCCTGTTTAATAACAAAGAGATGACTCTGGGGATTTCGCATTTGTCACTCGTCCAGCAGCTGACACGCAGAGGAATCTTAAATGCGAGCATTCTAATGATGGTCATTCAACATCAAATTCTTAGTCAACCGAACGAATAAATATAGTAGGGACTATTACTATTACTAGCAAAGCATTTTCTAATGCTAATGCACTTTTCATTTTGAGAGAGAATTCAACACTGGGGTTGTTAGTTACATTGTTAGCATAGAACACGAGGGATGTAACCAGATCTAGGAAAGCTAACAACCTGGAGATTTAAGTTTCAACACACCTGGATTTAATCTGATGCCACAGAAGGCCATGATTATATGGCTCAAGTGTATGGCAGTGGAACTAAACTCTACAGGAAGTCAGATCTATGGGGTAGGTGGAAAAGATCATGTAAGATACTGTCGTGAGCCAAACGATGGCAAAGAATCTCTGCTGACTCATCTGATGCTTCAATAATAGGCTTAGACACCTGGATATAAGTACTGTTGCCTAGCATTTACCTATTTAGGACACATTTTAACACAAATATTTGTAAGTAATAAGGCATATTTTTACCTTAATATTAAAAGTCAGATTATGTTTGTCCAAACTTTCGGATGCAAGTGAAAAAATAGCATTTCCACTAGAAAGGGATTTGCCAAGTCACCTTCACACGCAAAGCATTCCGTACCTCCTACACTAAAAAATTTGCATTCAATTTCCTTAAAGCTGCCAGCGTTACCCACTAAAATGGCTCCTGATGCAGCACTGAGCTAGCTGAAAGAAAATGTCCTCATCTGTGGTTTAATATAATTTACAAATGAATATAGACCTCGTAAGTGGAATAGACACTGGCATCCAAAAGCTTTGGAAATCTAGAAAAAAATTTTATTTTTTTAATTTTTGAACTATTTATTTGTATGATACAGCTGCAAATAAGTATTTGAACACCTGAGAAAGTCAATGTTAATATTTGGTACAGTAGCCTTTGTTTGCAATTACAGAGGCCAAACGTTTCCTGTAGTTTTTCCCCAGGTTTGCACACACTGCAGGAGGGATTTTGGCCCACTCCTCCACACAGATCTTCTCTAGATCAGTCAGGTTTCTGGCCTGTCGCTGAGAAACACGGAGTTTGAGCTCCCTCCAAAGATTCTCTATTGGGTTTAGGTCTGGAGACTGGCTAGGCCACGCCAGAACCTTGATATCTTTCTCCAGAGCCACTCCTTGGTTATCCTGGCTGTGTGCTTCGGGTCATTGTCATGTTGGAAGACCCAGCCTTGACCCATCTTCAATGCTCTAACTGAGGGAAGGAGGTTGTTTCCCAAAATCTCGCAATACATGGCCCTTATGTCTTTGGACAGCTCTTTGGTCTTGGCCATGTTAGTAGTTGGATTCTTACTGATTGTATGGTGGACAGGTGTCTTTATGCAGCTAACGACCTCAAACATTATTATTTTCCTCACTGTATATGTATATATATATATATATATATATAATTCTTTCTACTGAACAAGGGTTCATATGACATGACATGCTAATGGATTTGCTCTAAGATTCAGTTGACTGCATGTTAACAATGATAATACAACAATGACCTTTAATCATGACTAACTTCTCCAATCCAAAGTAAATAATAATTATGTGTCGGATTTTACTCATTACTCAACAACCATTTTGTAATAAATTACGAATGTAAAAGCACTAAAGCGTGTTCAATAATCGTTTTCACCTCTGCTCTTTCCTTGTTTGTTTTGTTATGTACACAGTAAACGTCTGTATTTTACGTTAGTATTTTGTCTGTGCGGCTTCGAATGGCCAAATATTTACTTATGACCTGTTATTAACCCGTCTGCCAACTAATTTCAAGCAATAACATTTACAGTTTTATTTCATAGATTATTTATGAACAATCTTACATCTTTTCTTCACACACTTTATTTTCATGATTTTTTTTATTTATCTTGAGTTTTAATAAATCAACTATCATCTATGGGTTGATACATTTTATAACATGAAAAGACATCAGGGTGTGTTTTGTGTCAGACCATCATACCATGCCGAGAGTTAATGACGTTCTGATAACAGGAAGTTCCAAAGTGTTTTATTTCTCTTAAAATACAGCAATTTTCTGATTGTTGGGATGGACATTTTCAGATTTTTGATTGGAAAGTGGTGGCTCTGTTGTTAAGAAGTTGGACTTGTGATTAGAAGAGTTAAATATTCCATCACAATTAAGGTATCAAGGCCCTTAACCCTCAATTGTTGATTGTATAAATGGGACAAGTGTAAGTTGCACTGGATAAAGGCATCTGCCAAATGCCATAAAATGGTAATGATTTAATTATAGGAAAAAAAATTCCAAAAAAGATTTTTTTTAACAGTTAATAATCGTAATGTAGTTGATATGTTTAAATATATATTATTATATATATCAAAGGTGTTTTTTACTTGTCACTTATACATTACAGCACAGTGAAGTTCTTTTCCCATATCCCAGTGATGTTTGGAAGTTGGGGTCAGACATGGTACAGTGCCCCTGGAGCTCAGAGTTCAATGCCTTGCTCAAGGGCCCCAAAAGTGCCAGGGTGGTGATACTGGGACTTAAACCCCTGAACTTCTGATCAGCAACCAAGTTTCAACCACTGAGTTTCCACTTACCACTTAAATAGATTTTAAGCTAATAGAAGAAGGTGAATGTTGGGGGTTTCTTTTTTGTTTTTAATCTTACTTTTGCCATTCATTTGTTTCATTACCTCCTCATTCATTTTGCGTCTTTTAAAAGAAAATAATTCCATATATTCAAATTTGTTTCTAAAAATGTTTTCAATTCATTTACTCTATACATATTTTAAGGAATGTGCACTACAGAGCAGACGTCCGAACCATTTGAATAGCAGTGAGCATCTCCTCTAAGCTGCATTCTCTATGTTTGAATTTTTCATACAGAAATGTAACATATTTCCCATTATATCATTATAGCAAGAAAGTGCAAACGACAAAGCCCTCTTTTTCCTGAACATTATCATTTTTTTAAAAGGGGTTGCGGCTTTTAAAGCAAACTGTTCCAAACCACTGTCACTGGAGACCATTAATGTTTAAATAAACAGATAAATAAATAAACTAATTTCACCATATTCAATGTACAAAGGAACATATGATTGGTGAATTAACTGCTACTACGCAGATAAGTTGTTGAACAAAGTGATGGATTTGAACCTGTGCTTTGAATTACAGCTGTATTAGAAAATGTATGAGGAAGAATGGGTTTAAATATTTAATTTATTTTTATTTTTTTAATCAGATGCTGCTTTATGACCAGGTTAGGACGGTTTATAAAGTGTCTACATAGGCCTAAAATGATTTCTATCAGTTTACGATAGATAGATAGATAGATAGATAGATAGATAGATAGATAGATAGATAGATAGATAGATAGATAGATAGATAGATAGATAGATAGATAGATAGATACTTTATTCATCCCAATCGGAAATTTGACAATGTTTTATTAAAGGACCCATGGGTGTGTTAAAAAAGGTGTATCATTCTTATTATCATCATCATCATCATCATCATTATTATTGATTATTATTATATGGTTATTTATTACGATATAGCAGTCTTGGCATGGCGTGATAGAGCAGCGAGGGCAGCGTCTGCTGTGCGTGAGATTACTGTTTGCCCGCACCTTTGTTTATGTTTCTGCAATCTGTCAGTGAAAAGAGTGCACTGGAAGATAGCGTTCCCCTCCCACCCTCCGGCCTCGCATAGGGGAGGCACACAGCAGCGCCTTGGCAGGTGTTTCAAAGCCTTCCTCGTCTCACCTGCCATCATGCCGTGAGAATGTCGACCAGCCAGACACTTGGAGAGCTGCAGGTACACTGTAAGAATGGGGAAGCCCTTTCGCGAAAACCTTTGTGACTCTTTTCTCTTGCCGTATTTTTTCCAAACGCAATCACGCCATGGAAGGTATCAGGCCTGAAAATCAAAGACAGTTACGCCTCAGTAGGAGGGAAAAAAGCAAACCGTGCGACTCTTTTACGTCATTACGCCATCGATGTGCTGTCTTTAGAAAAGCTCAGAGATTACATTGATGTTTAGATTGGAACGCCTTTTTTTATTTAAAAAGCAAGTTCATGGTTTTATTCAGACTACAAAAAAAATAAATAAATAAATCATCCCATGTGTAACAATTTTTTTAGAACATTTTATCGTTTTTTTGTTGTTGTTGTTGTTATTATATAACAGTACCGATCATGTTTCAGTGGCTGCTATCTGATGCCCCTTGCGAACATGAGACTCTAAGCTCATCAAGTAGACCCGTCAATCAAACACGTCTTCCTTGAGCTACCTGTGTGGCATCACCCTTAGGGCACTGCCTGTCTCATAAACTCGTCCGGGCACAGTGTCCTCGCCATGCTCCCTGCTCCTGTTCGCAATACAGATGTTTATATAAAAGTGATTTGTAGCGTTTATCAGATGGCTGCAATCTGATGGCAGGTGGAATGCTGCAATAAATGGAGAGGAACGGATTCTCACGCACCTCCGCCATGCTGGAAACTATTCCACATTGCAAAAGGTCAATGACAGGCGGATTAACCTCTATTCAATTTTTTTTTTGCTACCCTTATCATATGTCTTGGTAAAAACATGATCACAGTGGAGGCAAAAGAAAATTGAGCTTGGTATAATGGGTGCAGTAAAACCCACAAACAAAATATTTAACAAAAGGAAAACCTAAAAGCATTTATATACAGTATGGCAGAGTTCATCATTATCATTTCTTTTTATAATCATATCATTATGCAATCAAACATGGCACTCACTTAACCTTAAAATATTTTTTTTTTATAAGTATTGTAGGTGTCCAAATCAAAATGATGTACTGTATAATGGGCAATTGCTACAATATTTGAATTTCATATTTCATAACTATAATTAATATAAAATTCACATACAATTTGTACTCATTAATTACTCACCTTCATGCTGTTTAAAACTATTTTATTAAATAAACATTTAAAGACCAGAAATTCATTTTTAGAAATTTCCATAATCCATGACACTAATACACTAAGTACAAACAACTTGCATTCGTTGGTTTCTGTGGTTATTGTGGTTTAAGTATTAAATATTAAATATATTGTGTCCAATTTAATACTTGTATAGTCTGTTTTGTTTTGTGTAGTCTGTTTTGTTTTGTATAGTCTGTTTTGTTTTGTGTAGTCTGTTTTGTTTTGTATAGTCTGTTTTGTTTTGTGTAGTCTGTTTTGTCTTGTATAGTCTGTTTTGTCTTGTATAATCCAAGCTAAATGTATAGTGTTATTTATGTCTGTACTTTTGAGTCACTAACAGCTGGAACCAAATTCCTTGTGTGTGTCAACACACTTGGCCAATAAACCTGATTCTGATTCTGATTAATGCTGGAAAACCTGCGTTATTTTTGGAAACAGTGATTATTGGTGAATGTTGTGAGAGTTTCATGGTCCAATTTGTATCATACAGGCATGATCGAGGCTCTCCTCGATCAATATTTAAGAAATTATTTTTGCCACCTCCTAGCTTCACCCTGGAAACCCAGTATTGGGCCGTGATAGAGCTCCTACTGTGTTGCTAGAATGTTCTGGAGGAAAAGTCAATAAATATGACACTGTATTATTTATTGTGTCGTTTGCTTATTAATAGTCACTTTCCATATTTACATTTTGGAACCATTTTGAAAAAACAACATTTACAAACTTACAGCAGATTCAGCTAATTATTAACATAAATGCTAAACTCACATCCCTTGAGACCAAAGCAATAGTGATAATGAAGAGACTGATACTAATGAGGAAAAGAGCAAAAATAAAAACCAATAATATGACGTATCTAACATATGGGTTTGTCTCTACAGGCATGCTTCAAACTTCATGTGTGTGGCACGTGGAGATACATTAGCTAACATGTCAGTGCAACTGAAGGCCTTAAAATTGCTTGAGGGCCTTGAAAAGTAGTGAGCAGAGTAAAATTCTTTATTCGCATATGCAAGCGATGTTAGTAGGTCATCTATGATACAGCTTTGGAGCACTGAGGGTTAAGGGCCTGGCTTTTTATTTTTGTCATAGAAGTACTGAACTTTGTGCTTGACTGTATCTAAGAATCTCTTCATTATCAGGGAAAATTTGGTGAAACAGTTATTTGGTGAGTATTTGAGTGTTAAGGGCCTTTCTCAAGGGCCCCACATTGGCAGATTGGTGGTGGCAGAATGTGAACTAACAACCTTCCCATCAGAAGTCCAACGTGTTAACCACAGAGCCATGAATTTCTTTATGGGGTGGAACTATAAATGGATAAAAATCAAAATTTTGATTCATTCGTAAATCCAAACCATATTCATTAGCAAGTCAGAGTGAAAGAAGAGGAATAAATCACTCCAGGATGTGCTGGTTTTAGAAAACAATCAACTTTAAAGGGGTAAAAGTAATTTTTTTACTTGAGCAATTAAGGTAGAAACCTTTGTTTTGTAAGTCTTTTGCAGCAGGAATTCCATTTTCTTTCTTTTCTTGCATTTTTCATCAAACCGATCAGTTACTTCACTTCTTCCACAATCCTCATTCTCAGGCTTGTTAGTTTTTGTCAGACCCATACTCCAGTCTGTCTCTTTTCTCTCATTTTTATTCACTCTGAGAACTAGGAGGTAGCAGTTTAATGGTTAAGTTCACTGGCATTTGAAGTAGAAGGTCATGAGTTCAAATCTCAGTACCCCAAGCTACCACTACTAGGCCCTTTACGTCCTTTACCCTCAACTGTTCAGGTGTAAATCACTCTAGATGAGGGTCTGCCAAATGCTGTAAATGTTTATGTCCTTCAAGAAATAATCTGTTTTTGCTGTTTTGTTTTATATACACTATAAAGGACCAATCATTTGGAAGTGTGCTGTCATCATTAACACCTTCTGACCAATCAGACTGGTCATCACTCATGATGTTCAGTGAATACGAATGGATGAAACGAAGCTGCTTCACATCTATGTTTACATACGCAGAAACACCCTCCTTATCACAGGGAGATGTTTGGACTAGCAACGCATTCATCGCTGTAGTTGTTGATGTCTTTCTTTCAACTTCACTTCCCTTTTGTACTCCACTTTAAACATGATCTTTGATTTTTTTCACTTTGGATTGAGCACACTGAATTTTACCTGGTCACATGAACATTACAGCACCCAGTGAAATTTTTTATACATCCTATCAATAAATTTTTGCATCCAACCAAATGTTTTCATGTACAGCATTTATTTTTGATTTCTTTTTTTACGCACAATCTTCTGTACTGTACTGGTCGGCGCAGTTGTGTCACTGTTTTTTCCTTGTCTAATGTTTTTTTATTTTAGGTTTTTGTCGCACATGTGCATTTTGTGTTGTTAGTTTACAGTTGTGCGTAGTTTTTGTTAATTTATGTTGTTTGATGAATCACCTTGGTCCTGGGAAAAACCTTGTTTCGTGTCACTGTGTACTGCACTGCATATAGTTGAAATGACACTAAAGCCTATTTGACTTGACTACGATAGTAGAAAGCTGGGGTCAGTCATGATACAGCACCCCTGGAGCACAGATGGTTAAGGGCCGTGCTCAAGGGCTTAAAAGTAGCAGTTTGGCAAGATTGTGGTTTGAACCCCAGACTTTCCAATCAGTGACCCAGAGCTTTAATCAATGAGCTACCACTTCCTCTACTTCAACTACCTGTTGATACTAATATTTCAGCCTGAATTGTGAGTCAGGGGCAGCCATTTTGCTTGGCATCAAAAATTCGGGCTGACTTTTTTCTATAGTTCATTTCATTCATCATTTTGCAGACACCCAAATCCATACTTGAATTATCTCATTCATACAAATAAGGAGTCGAGGGTTAAGGCACTTGCTCAATGGACCAGCAGTGGCAGTTTACCAGCAGTGGGAGTTGAACTCACAACCTTCTGACGAGAAATCCAACATTTTCATCACTGAGCTACCCCTGACCCGCTGTGTAGCAGATTTCTCATAAATAAAAACACGCTTTTGACTTTGAACTGTGATTACAAGAAGACACACCCCAAAGCAATATCAATTCCCCCCTTTCATGGGCTAAGAACAGCCAGGATTGGCTACTGGTACCTTGGATTGACAGGTGAAAGAGACTATGGAGGGAAAGTGGTAACTCAGTGGGTAAGTGATTAGTGATTAGATAGTCGAGGATTCCAGAACCGCCAATCTGCCACTGTTGGGCCCCTGAGAAAGGCCCTTGGTGTATTATGGTTGATCTTGCCCTCTGACCTCAACTTCCTAACTGCTGAAATTTGCAACAAAAGAATTTGCAACAGTATTTTACTTCACTATTTATTTTTCAGACAACTATTTACTTTCATTAATTACATTTTTACACAAATATCTGTACTTTCTACTTCTTACATTTTCAAAACAGACTCGTTAATTTAGTTTTAATCTATTTAATCACATGATCAATATTTTTTCTTCTCATTACGAGTCGTTTTCAGCCCATCAACTGTTTTCCTGTCATTGCGCAGTTTTTTCAAACCACCACTGGGGTATCATTTCCTGTCTCTCACACACCACAGATGTTTACTAGTTTACAAAGCGAACAACAAGCAAGTCAGAAGACAACAAAAAGTCTGGGGGTAACATGGATGAGACGGAGGGAGTCAGTGATATAAATGTGACTGAGAACAGAAACATTCTCTCCCCATCCCGAGGCATCCTGAGCTTTGCTCCAGCTCCAGTCACTTCCCACCTCATGAAGATTGTGGACCTTTAAAGAAGTAGATGCCTCCAAACATCCCAGTCCATCTTGAGATGTACCAGCGCCATTTGGTTTTCAATTTTTTGAGTTCGAACCTTTTTGAGTGTTTAAAGGCTCTGGCATGGAGAAGCTGGTGTTGGATCTGTGATGATTGCAAATGTTGAGCTATTTTATGAGTTGCTCAGTAGCTCCTGGTTCCATAATCTCAACTGACTGTATAAGACTGTAGAAAGGACATTCCTCATAATCACACACACACACTAATTTGAGAACATTATTTGTTCGTTTTTGTTAATGGTGTTAATAAAGAGCACCTGCTTGATATTTTGTAATTCCTTCTTGTGCCACCAAAGCATGTTAGCAGCAGTCCTGCAATCAGCAGTCCTGATTAAGATCTAGAAAATTTGAAGGTCAAGTGAACACCATGAACTCTTTATCACGTGTCTCAACCATTCCTGAGCAGTTTGTGCCATGTAACAGGGAGCTTTATCCTGCTAAATGAGGCCACTAGTAATTATAAAATACTATTACAATGAAAAGGGTGTGCTTGTTGCACTTGCCCATTTTTCCCGCTTCCAGCACAACAACTTTGCTAAGCATTATTTAATGTTTTTCCTGCTGTGACTCACCTGATTTACCCATCAAGATCATTAACGCCAGTCCTTCTCTCCAAATAACCTCTGGCAATACAACATGTTATTGATGCACAAAACAAAACCGTGGGGCGCGTTTCAGTCAGGAATGCTGCCTATAAACAGCAGGTGGGATTATATACATCGGATTCATTGTATGCTCTATATTGTAGTATGTGAAAGTGGAGCGACTGCTAGGGATGTGTAAACTATTCTGGATTAGCTGGTCTTAATAAAAAAAAAAAAGGTCAGCGATGTTCAAAATCTTTCTTGTCTATCAATTGAAGCTCCAGTCACAACAGTGAGAACCACACGAGATAACAAGGCTGACATTCTCGTCATTCTCGCTCCGTGGTGTCAAACGCGTTCTTTCGCGAGGGTTATATGCAAAAATACACATAAACACATGTCGCACATACCTGCTGTACACACAGAGCGCAGTGTTGCTTAACCTAAAAGATGTTCTATTGTTTATAAAGCACTGACAGATATATATGATCATTATTTAGGATCAAATTACATACAGAATACTGCACTGGCCTCGGAATGTCTTCCCGGAAGATTGGAGGTTTTATAATAGCAAATAGGGACTTAACGTGGAATGAGATGTGCAATGGAGTGTATATTTACTTTCGTTATTGTAAGGCTGCTGTGTTTTGTTTGTGTAGTCAATGCGGGTCAAGTTCTCATGTGTCAGAGGGGAAAACACCCCGAGCAGCAGGGAAGCTCAAATCTGTCACTTGTTTGTTAGCATTCCTACTCCTTCATCCTGATGTCATTCGCTCTCTTCACTTCGCTTTATTAAAGGTGGCCGATGCCCTTAGGGAGGGCCTGCGTACACCGGCGTACACAATCGGGTGACTATATTTAGACCTGCGTAATAGGTGGCTCGGACAAAAGGCGTCTGTAACACAACACGAGTCGTGGAAAAAACAGGGGGATATGAATCACTGCTTTAGACACCGACAGGCATTTGTGTGTACAGATACATAAAATACTTTACACACCCATACTATGCTGTCTGTGGAAACAATGGCATAAAAGACATTTTCATCACAACAGAGCCATATTTTTGTTGTTTGTTACCATTGCCACAGAATAACAAAAGGCTTACTTAACGTTTACTCTGTAATTATTATTTCTTAGTTCTTATTTTTGGTGCATAGGAAAACAGTTAACTAAACGTATCTGTGCTTTATGTTTCTCATTTGTTTTAATTTAATTTAATTTTTTTAATTTTTTATGTGATTTGGAGAGCATGTTACAATTGTGTGCAATATTTATTTTATCTTTTATATTGTATTGATTTTTTTGAGTTTTTTAATGAAATGTATATTTCTTTATATATACAGTACAGACCAAAAGTTTGGACACACCTTCTCATTCAAAGAGTTTTCTTTATTTTCATGACTATGAAAATTGTAGATTCACACTGAAGGCATCAAAACTATGAATTAACACATGTGGAATTATATATGGAATTATATACATAACAAAAAAGTGTGAAACAACTGAAAAATGTTATATTCTAGGTTCTTCAAAGTAGCCACCTTTTGCTTTGATTACTGCTTTGCACACTCTTGGCATTCTCTTGATGAGCTTCAAGAGGTAGTCACCTGAAATGGTCTTCCAACAGTCTTGAAGGAGTTCCCCGAGAGATGCTTGGCACTTGTTGGCCCTTTTGCTTTCACTCTGCGGTCCAGCTCACCTCTAAACCATCTCGATTGGGTTCAGGTCCGGTGACTGTGGAGGCCAGGTCATCTGGTCCAGCACCCCATCACTCTCCTTCTTGGTCAAATAGCCCTTGATGCCTTCAGTGTGACTCTACAATTTTCATAATCATGAAAATAAAGAAAACTCTTTAAATGAGAAGGTGTGTCCAAACTTTTGGTCTGTACTGTCTATATATATATATATATATATATATATATATATATATATATATATATATATATATATATATATATATATACACATTTCATTAAAAACTCTAAAACTTTAAAAAATATTCAATAAAATAAAAAAGATTAAACTGAGTAGGCAATTAAATTGATTACATAAAATTAAATACATTTAAAACATTTAATTAAATAATTTAATTAATTAATAATAATAATAAAAAAAAACTGTTTTACTTATTTCAGCAGATGTCTTTAACAAATGTCTCCGTTCCTTTTATCCATCAATTCTTGGAGCTGGACATAAAACGCTAAGTAACGACCAGGAAGTGACTAGCAGCTAATGCTAGCACTATAGATTTGAGACTTTAAAAAATATATATATATATATATATATATATATATATATATATATATATATATATATATATTTGTCTCAAACATAGTTATATGCAGGATACATCTTGCAGTGAAATGAAAAGTTTATAATAAAAATGTAAATCTTGAATCCCTAGCACTAGCAGGATCCTGGCTAACGCTACTGCAACTGAGTCTTTAGCATATCATAGTTTTTATGCACGTGCAAAGCAAATGTTATTTCCGGTACGGAGTAACACTGTGCTAACTCTAGATTCTTTTTTATACACTTGACATTGTTGTGTATGTATTTAAGTTTAAAAGTAATGTATAAGATGCTTTTAAAGTGTGAGACGGAGACTAAACAAACTTGCGGCCAGCTACTTTATACACCAGTGTACCAAACTAAAAGCCCTGTACTGAGAATATTCAGTACGAATGTATCATTACACCCATATATATATATATATATATATATATATATATATATATATATATATATATATATATATATATATAAAAACTGTACTAATATATCATGATATAAAAAAGGAACATCCAAAATATAGATTCATTCTCTCTCCTGCCACATAAACCCATCTGCTCGGCTGTTGCTTGAAACCGCTAGAGTTTGGCCACAACAGCAAAACAACTCTCAAGGTGTCATTATGAGGAAATCACCTTGACAAACACAGCCTGCAAAAAGTGGAGTTTAGCATTTGGCCTGGGCAGAACTTTGATGTGCTGTGTGTCACCATGTAACAGCAATGATAGTGATGATTCAGCATATGACATGCAGCCGGTCTTGTAATTTACAGCACAAATCCTTGAGGGGAAACGTTCGGCTCGGCATTAAATTGGCGTGTTGTGAACAACGGAAATAAAAAACAGAAATGAGCAGCATAAACTGATAACAAACCACATGGACACTGGCCTTACTCTATAGCTGTACATGTTTATTTAAGATTTAAGAATGACATTTGTACATTTTTTGTTGTTGTTGTTGTTGTTGTTATGTTTTCTCACATTGAATGAAATCTTGCCCCAATTCTACACCAGACTGGACAGATTTATAGAACTGATATGTTTAGATTAGATTAGATTAGATTAGATTAGATTAGATTAGATAAGAATAAAATACATAGAAATTTATTGTCACTGTGCATAGTAAAATACAGAGCCAAAATAGTGCAAAATACAATATATATGCAATTTTTATATATAAAATGTTTAATCGCACATTTTTATCTGTTGTAAATGTACATTCAATAAACACCTTTTAGGTTATAATGCTCTAATTAACATGGGCATGGAGAAATATGGATGCTTCATGCAAATGTATGTTTATTATTAGTAAAACCGAACTCAACATAGAGCATAAAGACAAAATATTATTGTAAACGTTTTGATTTACATAATCATCAGAACACCAAACGGAACTTATGCTATGTTTCCACACGGACAGTTTTAATTGCCGGAATGTCCAAAAGCCCACTCCAAAATCTAGTGGAGCATATATATATATATATATATATATATATATATATATATATATATATATATATATATATACATACACAAAATGTTTAGAGATCACATACAAATTATACAATACTGCAAATTATAAGGGAATAGATGGTGTAGAGTGCAGATGAAGATCTGGCCATAGACCTATGTAAAAAGAAAGTGTCTTGTCCCTGTTTTCTTCACCAGTCATCTGGAAATCTGCTCTACCAGAAAACAAGCTTGCAGAAACCTCAACACTTTTCAATGTGACTATTTTCTGTTTATTTCCTTTTCCATCATTGATGATTGAGATTGAGATTTTTTCCTCAAAATGACAAAGATCTACTTTCCATGGGTTGGAAGATGTGGAAGATCTGCTAAAGAGCTTCAACCCTATTGAACAAGATGAATGTGAACACTGACTGCACCTCCTGAGGCCTCCTCCCCTTCCCCACATCAGTACCTGACTTTACTAATGAATGAGCAAAAAGCTAGTGGAACATCTTCTCAGAAGTGTGGAATTTATTATAAGAGCAAATGGGGATTAAAAGTGGAATAGGATGTTCAGAAAGCACATAATCTTATGCTCTGGTCTCCACAAACGTTTGGCAAATAATGTAGGTTTCCCTTCTGCAGTCAGAATCTCCAGTAAGAAGATCAAATAGTCCATGATTTTGGCTGTTTGAAAAAGCAGACCTCATGCGGAATTTGTTTGCATGCGACTTCCTCATATCGCAGAAATCATCACGTTTTCATCACACACCCTTTCCTTGTAAACTGATATACTGTAAGTGTTATTCAGCTCCCAGAAGTGAGCATTAATAATCGCATCATCAGATGTTGACTCCATCATTCAGTCAGAACATTCCACTAAAAACGAAATGGTCTTGCAATTGGAGCTCTCCTTCGTTTAAAAGAAAAATAGATAGGAGGGTTAATTCTTTAGAAGTGTAACATGTCCAGGCAATCCTTAGCACGAGGTGAATCATGCACTTGTGACATATTCACAAAACAAAAGGGAGTGTCTCGAAATAACACGAGTAGTAATTAAAAGATTAGAAATGACCCATGGTGCAGGGGAACAGCATGTAAACAATGTGGATTCATCCGCCATCTTATTTTGCACGCTGAATATTTTACATTCTAAAGCAAATTCCTGTTGATGCCTTGTTACACCCGAGCCAGGGAAACATGGCCTCTGTAGACAGGTGTGTTGATTTAAGAAGTGGAGGTTTAGGTGGGGAGAGGATTGAGGAAGTGGATGTTTAGGTGGGGAGAGGATTGAGGAAGTGGAGGTTTATGTGGGGAGAGGATTAAGGAAGTGGGGGTATAGGTGTGGGAGGATTGAGGAAGTGGAGGTTTAGGTGGGGATCGATGAAGGAAGTGGAGGTTTAGGTGGGGAGGATTGAGGAAGTGGAGGTTTAGGTGGGGAGGATTGAGGAAGTGGAGGTTTAGGTGGGGAGGATTGAGGAAGTGGAGGTTTAGGTAGGGAGGATTGAGGAAGTGGAGGTTTAGGTGGGGAGGATTGAGGAAGTGGAGGTTTAGGTAGGGAGGATTGAGGAAGTGGAGGTTTAGGTGGGGAGGATTGAGGAAGTGGAGGTTTAAGGTGTGGGAGGATTGAGGAAGTGGAGGTTTAGGTGTGGGAGGATTGAGGAAGTGGAGGTTTAGGTGGGGAGGATTGAGGAAGTGGAGGTTTAGGTGGGGATCGATGAAGGAAGTGGAGGTTTAAGTGGGAGAATTGGGGAAGTGGAGGTTGGGGAGAGGTGAAAGAGGTGGAGGTATAGGTGGGGAGGTGGGGGTATAGATGGGGTGGTGAAGAAGGTGGAGGTATTGGGGTGGGGTGGAGCAGATGGAGTTATAGGTGGAGGTGGTGAAAGAGATGGAGGTTTAGGTGTGGGTTGTGTTTAAGTGAGGAAATTGGGGTTGGTGGGTGTATAGGTGGTATGAGGCAGGAGGTGAAGGTATAGGTGGTATGAGGTGGGGAGGTGGCGGTATAGGTGGTATGAGGTGGGGAGGTGTAGGTGGTATGAGGCAGGAAGGTGGAGGTATAGGTGGTATGAGGTGGGGAGGTGGAGGTGTAGGTGGTATGAGGCAGGGGAGGTGGAGGTATAGGTGGTATGAGGTGGGGAAATGGAGGTAAAGGTAGTATGAGGCAGGGGAGATGGAAGTATAGGTGGTATGAGGTGGGGGAGGTGAAGGTATAGTTGCAAATATGTGGATGACATGGAGGTATAGGCAGGAGGAGGTTTAGGGGGTAAAGGTAACTTCAACTGCTGCATGCAGAAACATAGGTATTAGTATGAGGAGGTATAGGAGGTTTCTGTGCATGTGGGGGAGGGGGGTGTGGTGGCGGTACTGTACAGGTGGGAAGTGAAGGAAACTGCTGCATGAGCTTCGTCTGGGGTGTATCTGTGTACATTAGCTCTACCATGAAGGTTCTCCAAGCACCAATAAGTAACACACGCGCACACACGCACACACACAGAGACACACGTCTAAAGTATGTAAACTATACCAGAGAAAGGGCACACACTCAGGCATAAACATGCACAAAACTTATACTAACACACACACACACACACACACACACACACACACACACACACACACTATAGACGAAAAACAGTGCCCTTAGCACGTGGCGTGGAAATAAATATCATTAAACTGGCTTGTCAGTTCCGATTGGACTGCCGCTGATCAAACTTCTCGTCCTCTCAGGACCACCTTGGAGTTCTGTTTATAGAAGCGAACGCTCTCTTCTCATACCCACTTTCTATTTCTCTCCATTACCAGACATTTTCCTTTTTTCTTGGGACGAGTCACACTTAGATGGTCTGATCAGATTCGTGTCCTATGCGTGGTGTGTGAGCGCATTTGTGAATTGTCTTCTCTTAAAGAAACTAAAAGAGGAGGAGGAAGTGGGAAAGGTGAGGAAAGAGGAGAAGGTTGAGGTGAAGGAAAAAGTGAAGGAGGTAAGAGACGGTGAGGTCGTAGAGTTGGGGGGGGTGGAGGTGAAGGTGGAGGAGGTAGGAGCGCATTTGTGAACTCTTCTCCTAAAGAAGGAGGCGTTTAAAAAGGGGAAGAGGGTAAAGTGGAGTAGGAGGTTAAGGTAGAACATGAGTTGGAAGGGTGTGGGGAGAGGAGTTGGTGAAGGAAAAGAAGGTATAGGTGGAGAAAGTGAAGGTATAGGTGGGGGAGATGTGGGAGGTGGAGATATAGGTAGGAGATGGTGAAGGATGAGAAGGTATATGTGGGAGGTGCAGGAGGTTTAGGAGATTGGGGTATAGGTAGGTGGAGGAGGGGAGGAGGTGGAGGTATAAGTAGGATGAGATGGAGGAGGTGGGGGTATAGGTGGAAGAAGTGGAGGTATAGGTGATTGGAGATGGAGGAGATGGAGATGGAGTGTGGGCTGCCTGAAGGTGCAAGGATGAGTTTTTGACAGGAATCCTGCTGATAAATAAGAGAGAGAAGGAGGTGCCGTTTAAAAGAACAAGTCGTAACCTGTCTGAGAAAAACAACATCATCATCAGAACACACACACACACACACACACACACACACACATACCACAATGCAAATATAATAGTGGATGGTTTTACACTCATCATTGCAATAATCACCGCAAATCCGATTGCCGTTACAAAACAAAGCATGCCCTGTGACTGACTCTTGTTTTCATATGACACACATACACACAGACACACACACACACACACACACACACACACACAGAAGCATGTCACTGAGCTGTTTCTACGTACGCGGCTGTTTCGTGTAAAGCCCATGTTTCCACGTGCTCACCTGAAGGGAGTTCCTTGTGCTGTTTGCACGCAGCTCTTTGTTGCTGTACCTGCATTCCCCCTCCCCCTTTCTTTTTTTCTTTTTTTTTTTCTTTCAAATTAACCCAAACAGGTTGTGTGAGTAGTAACTATGATATTATCTAAGCCACCTTCACCTGCAGGGGATCCCAGATGAGTCTGCACGAAAAGGCTGAAGCATCCACCATAGACTCTGCTGTCTTTTTAACCCCCCCCCTTCTATTTTTCTCTTTTCGCCTTACTCTATAAATACCTGTTCTCATTTAACACTTTTTTTCTCGCCTTTTCTTTTCTCTGACATCTTGTTGAATGTAGGGTACAAAAATAGCAGTTACTATTAGCCCCATGCTCGAACTTGTTTAGCGTATGTAAGTGTGTAGGTGAAGGGTTCTGAGCTCACCGGCATGCTCGGGGTTATTCTAGGTTTTTTTTGCTAAAATTGATGCGCTTAATGACTTGAAGCGTTTGATCTGCAGCTCTGAGGAGCTCTCGGGCTTCATTGATATGGGCTTTGCTCTTAAACAGTAAATGTATCACTAAGATATATAATGCAATCGATGCTTTCGAATACTATCTGCTACAGGATCAGGAAAACAAGCAGGCATCGTTTTTTTTGTTCACACACACACACACACACACACACACACACACACACACACACACACACACACACACATAACACACTTGGATTTCGGTCTATTTCCTGAGGTAAAACAAAAAATGTAATCGTCAAATCTTTTGATAGTTTTTCTATATAATGTATAGCTAGTTCCTGTTTTCACTTACACTATAGCAACAGTCATTTCCTTATCTTACTGTGTTTCTTTTACATTTTTGATCTTGATTAATTACATTTTATTTTCATGTCTGGGGGAGTCGAAAATACCTTGTCTGTTACAAATCATTAGCATTAGTTGAGGCATTGGACCTTGGATTTCGAATTCCAGCCACACTAATCTGTCACTCTGGGGCCCCTTAGCAGGGCCCTTAAAATTGTAGCTGCTCAGTTGTCAATACCGACAAAACGACTGGGATTTGAACTGGCAACGTTCAGATCCGAAGTGTAATGACTTAAACACAAAGCTACCACTCAAAATACACAATACACAATTGTAATGGCACCCTGCAAAAATGAGGAAGAGCTAATGTATGCTCTTGGTGGCCAACAAGCTGCAATGACTGAGCTGCATTATCGAAAGATTTAGTGCAATAAGTGTTTAGCATTAAATGAGCATTATTTTGCTATATAATTGTCAGTTTGGGATTTTCTGCAAGCTTTGTTTTTATAATGGAGATTTTTTGGGGGGGCGGGGTCATTAAAAGTAGACAATCTGTGTTACAAACACTCTTGGAAATGTATAGATTATTAACTTTTAGTGCATCCAAAAAAAAAAGAAAAACTATTAAAACTTAAAAAAAAATTACAATAAAAAATTGTTTGGCCCACAAAAATACAGTATTTACACACAAATTTACCAGGAAATTTACAAAACGAGGCCCATTTATGAAATCAGAATGATTCGTGTGATAAGCTGTACAGAGACGTCCTTACACATTGTAAGCCCAATGGAACTGACTATTATCAAGACTGCATTTTTGAGCGATTAAAACTAGAAGTCGATGTCATTTAGAAGGGGTTTTTAATCGACTGTGTAGGTGTACATTCTCTTATCTCAGACGATCCCAAACGTTTTAGGTCATGTTTCATTATAAAAAAAAGCGTTTATAAAGACAAACACATACCAACACCCACCCATTCACACACAAACACACACACACACACACACAGGGTTAGAGGGTTTGCCACCTAATTTCTCTATAGTTTCTTTGTCATGTCAACACCACCAATAAGGAAGTACTGAGTCCTGAGTGACAATAGCACTCTGTGTCTTTTCTGTGTGATACAAGACGAACTTGTTTCCCATCATGCCTCTGAAGTCCCACTACCACTGAGGAGTGTTAGTTGAAATTATGAGCTGATGTCATTGGGGTTAAACCTACCCTAAGTCTTGGTGAGGCTAATGGGCATTTACAGCACAAGGAGAAGTTTCTTCAAGGCTCAACAGCTGAAACAGTTTGTAACAATAATAAATTACTTCCAACAAGCCTGAGACTCCAAATACAGGATTGTTCCAGACACAACCAACTGTTGTGAAAAACTACTTACAAACTTGATTAATAGAAATTCCTTCCATGTGTACAGGACATACATGATGTAATTAGAATACAGACCAGGTTTCTTTATACAGGTTTATGTTCTACCCTTCTTTTGTTTCCCAAAATATATAATGTAGTTTATTAGAAAAGCAGAAAACCCAAAGTATTTCACATGTATTTGACTTGTTGATGGAAGTAACAAGATGGAATCATGCAGAATTAAAAAAAAAAAAAATGTGTGTTTAAACTTCCAGAAAAAAATATTTAATTTGAATAAAAAAAAATAAAAATAAATAAATAAACATTAATTAATAAAAAATAATTTTCCACAGAATATTCAACATATAAGTAGGTTGTAAGGAAAAGCAAATTTTTATGGAAAACCTTAATCATTTATCTGCATGTTGTACTGTGTATAGTTGTGTAAGCGATCAGTTAAAATTTGACTTAATATTATTATAATAATAATATAAAAAAAAAAAAAATATATATATATATATATATATATATATATATATACAAACTATCAATGTGTGTTCGAACTTCCCAGTAAAAAATAATTAGAAATAATTAATTTAAAACTGTTTTTTTTTTTAGAATATTCAACAATTAGAAAAGCAGAATTTCTTCTGGAAAACCTGAAGCCTTTGACTGCCTGTTGTACTGTGTATGGTTGTATAAGTGATAAATTAAGATTTGACTTGGTCAAGATCGTCAGGATGGAAAATCAAGATGGAATCGTGCATAATTATTCATTAGAAATTAATTAATTTAAAAGAAAACAAACCGTACAAACGAATAATGCATGTTTAAAGTTTTGGGGAAAAAAAATAAAAAATAAATAAATGAATAATTTGAATATTAAATGTGTTTTCAATATAAGTTTATATTTAATGTACTATAATATTCAATAAAAATAAATATTAATAAATATGAGACGTCCAGTGATCATGCTTGCAAAGTTTTAACAGTGCAACCAGTTTTCTGCTTTGCATCAGATGCATCCAACCGATTATTTACAAATAAGCAGCATGCCATGACCTGATAAAACCTGACATGGACCCAGAGGAGAACGAAACAAGCTATCATCGAGCCATCACGCGTCACAACAAGAGCATCCCATCAACTGTATGCAAACAAGTACAAACCCGGCAACGCTCAACGTTCACGTCTGGGGTAAAGCCTGTGCTTTGCTAACTGCTCTGACTTTGCTTACAGACCACAAGGATGGGAGAGAACAACAGAAGACCTCATCTTGGTAAAGGGCAGTTATCCGGCGCGTAGTCACGGCAGAACGATACGATCAGATAAAACCGCTTAAAGCTGACAATTGCTTTCTGTTGTCATTCAAATAAGTCAATCTGCATGCAAATGACTCTAACTAGCTGACTAACTTTCGTTGACTCTTTCCTTTTTTCGTTCTTCCTCTGAAATGAACCTTTCAACTCTGCAGAAAAATAAATTCAGGTGCCGTAAATAGCTAGAGTAATTTTGGTTTCAGAGCAGGTCGGTGCGTGCAGACGGCTTTGAGAAGTTTCTATTTTGGCTGTGCATCTTCTCATCTAGGGCCTGCGGTAAACACTCTGTCAGTGCATGTGAAAACCGAAAAATGCATCACGAACGTCAATTAGAGTCGCAAAGCGGGCCAAGTTCATCTGGAGGTGACGAGAAACACTGTGTTCTAAGCGTGTCTTTCTCTGTCTATGGATTTACTGCCTTCTCCTGATTGGCTCGTCTGAAGGTTACCACAACAAACAAAGGACTCATCAGATTTCGGTGTGGAATCCGTACGACAGATTAACCAGTGCACCAGATTTCCAATTACGGATTCATTTACACACACCAGCAAGCGACTGCTAAGTTACCTTTCAGTAAATAATTCTGGAATTTGGTTCTAATAACCAATTAGAGACCTTTTAATATTTAAATATGAATTTGTTGGTAGTTTATATATTTGAATAATAATAGAACCTACGTTTTAGAGACTATTCTTTTATAAGATAATAATATAATATAATAAGAAATATTATTTAATATTATACTATACTATACCATAACACACTATATACAGGGCCACGGTGGCTCAATGTTTAAAAGCCTGGATTGCTGATTAGAAGGTCTAGGATTCAAGCCTGAACACTGCCAACCTGCCACTATTAGACCCTGGAGCAAGGCCTTTACCATGACATACCATACTATTCTATATTATACTAATCTGTAGGGCAGAGGTCATGGACATGGACCTGCAATGGACTTATTTATTATTTCTTGTTTTAGTTATATTATAGTTATTTAGTTATTTTAGTTGTTTTTGATACAGGTAGGTCCCCACTTAAGATGGAGATGCCTTACGATGACCCTATTGAAACCCAGGGACTACCTAATCTATCTATCTATCTATCTATCTATCTATCTGTCTGTCTGTCTGTCTGTCTGTCTGTCTGTCTGTCTGTCTGTCTGTCTGTCTGTCTGTCTGTCTGTCTGTCTGTCTGTCCGTCCGTCCGTCCGTCCGTCCGTCCGTCCGTCCGTCCGTCCGTCCGTCCGTCCGTCCGTCCGAAAATAGGTCCAACCTATTTCGAACTGCCTTATATTTTAACATAAACAAAGCATTTATGATTATGCATAAAACTAACAGTTGCTATTTAGACATGCAGATATGTGATTTTTTAGTACACTCAATTTGAATCATAACAGACAAACAGTCAAAGTCACCATCCTATTAATGGTTCACTTACAGCCTAGAAAATATACTAAATTTTGTTCACTAGGAAAGATACAATGTCTCACACACCGGTTGAAACCTGTTGCAATTTCCACCAATGACATCAAAAACCACATTTTTCTGAACAAAATATTTGTAAAGGTGTGCTTATTTACTAGTTTAAAACCCATCTATTTTGGCTCATGCTAAACATTTTCAAACATGCCCAAAATCGCTATCAGGGTAAATAAGCAAAAAAACATCTTCTCAAACCCCCTGATTATGATGTTAACCAATGTGCTTTGACCAATTTCAGAGGCTCTGACACTACTGAAACAACAGCTTCGTTCATAAGCGCTTGTGACAGCTGTGGTAGTTGGAGAGGCCACAGAGCGTTGGCACACTCCGCATTACTCACTGGATGATGTGTGCTGCTGTTGTGTGTGTGTATCTCCACTTGGGATAAACACACACCGAGTGGTCAGAACTCAACAATCAGCTGTGACCAAATGAAAAACGGAACTCATTAACATGTTAATAGTGACATCAATATTAAAATTTGTGTCCGATTGTGTCTCCACCCAAACTAGTCAGAATGTTATAAATGCTGAAACCCAAGATTTGAGGTCTTATATGTTGTTCCTATGCAGTTTTCAAAAGGAGCTCTCACAACAGCTTCCACCAAATGCAACATCAAAGTATAAGCCAAGCGCCAGCAGGTGCTTCAAGGCACAGCCCAAAGACTAGGTATAGGGGTGTCCTGAGTGTACATGGGCCATTCATCTGGTACCCATATATCCAAAAAATCACAACTTCTAGCCCTCTGATATTTTTCCTCCTCAATAACAATGATACCACTGATTAAAAGAACCAGCATAAATCTAAAGAAGAATGTAATATTGGATTCAACCACTAGATTTTCTGAAATTACTCCAGAACCAGAATGCTCCATTCTAATTGGCTTTGAGCCTTTAACATTCTTCCAAAACCCAATTAATTTTTTGCTGTTTTGTGAAAGTCCCTTTTACTAGTGTTTGTCACTGGTTTCCAAACTTTGGCATTTCCACCCATACAGTAATTCAAGTGGAAACAAACAATTGACAGGATTCTAGACATCTAACCGCTTTCTAACATTCAGCATGTAAACTTTGATTTGGCGAGGACCTCCATTTGGGAATTAGAACATTGGTGTTATTGGACATAATCTATAGTCTCTCTCTGTAATTCTAACCAGTGGTGGATCAGTACATATTTTACAATCAGCAAATTATGACTACAGTAATAGTAAAAATGCTTCCTGTAAACTTTCACTTAAGTAAAAGTACAAAGGTATTTGCCTTCAAATGTACTTAAGTATCCAAAGTACTATGATTTTTTATGGCTATAATGTTCTTATTATCTTTTTATTACAAGACTCTTCACTAAATCAACTCAGTTTATGTGAAAAGACTCTAATGTGATTAGAATGATATAAATGACTCAAACACTGATTGATATCTATTACAATTATCATGAGCCAAAACCTTTCTTTTTAACTAATTAACAAAATTAAAATGCGCAAATGAGGTCACGTGTTGTGGCGAGTTCGAGTCTGGAGTTTCTTCCATCATTTATTCCTCTCTTAATGTTCTGCTTGCTGTTGAACTGATGCTGAACTGTATGTTGGTGATGAGTAGATACACCAAGCGGCAATCAAAACAAGTTCAAAACAGAGAGCACTCTCGACCCTGATTGGTGGATTGCTGCGTGTTTGACCAGTTACGTTTTTATCCTCATAAATATAAAGGAACAACTGATTTCGCGAAATGTAGTTAAGTTAAAAGTGAGATAATCGAATTTGAAAGGTAGTGAAGTTGAAGTAAAAGTTTTCGTGAATGGAAATACTTTAGAAGTACAGATATGCAATATTGTTATGTTAAAGCCTTATTCCAAGATGGATTAAATCCATTATTTTCCTCAAAATTTTCACAAACAATACCCAATAATAACGTGTGACTATAATAACCCCATATTAACGTGATAAAGTGAAAGAAGTTTGTTTTTGCAAGTATATTAAAAGATAAAACAAACAAAACAAAAAAAATCACACATACATAAGTATTCACAGTCTTTGCAATGACATGCAAAAATCATCTCAGGTGCATCCTGCTTTCACTGATCATCTCTGAGATGTTTCTACAACTTGATTGGAGTCCACCTGTGGTAAATTCAGTTGATTGGACATGATTTGGAAAAGCACACACCTGCTATATGAGGTTCCACAGTTAGTGCATGTCAGAGCACAAACCAGGAATTGTTGAACCACCAGGACTCTTTCTAGAGAGGGTCACTTGGTCAAAACTAAGCAATTGGCTGGGGGTGCTCAGTCAGGGAGTTGACCAAGAACCTGATGGTCACTCTTAAAGAGCTCCAGTGTTTCTCTGTGAAGAGAGAGAGAGAGGCAATTTCCAGAAGTACAACCATCTCTGCAGCACTCCAACAATCATGCCTGTTTGGTAGAGTGGCCAGACAGGAGCTCAGTGAAAGGCCAAGCATCATGTCTGGAGGAAACCAGGCACTGCTCATTACCTGGCTAATACCATCCCTACAGTGAAACATGGTGGTGGCAGCATCATGCTATGGGGATGTTTTTCAGCGGCAGGAACTGGGAGACTGGTCAGGATTGAGGAAATAATGAATGCAGCAATGTACAGATACATTCCTTGATGAAAACCTACTCCAGATTACTCTGGACCTCAGACTGAGGCGATGGTTTATCTTCCAACAGGACTAATCCCTAATTACACAGCCAAGATAACAAAGAAGTGGCTACAGGACGAGTCTGTTAATGTCCCTGAGTGGCCCAGCCAGAGGCCAGACTTGAACCCGACATTCCTGGAGAGATCTGAAAATGACTGTCCACTGATACTCTAACCAACCTGATGGAGCTGGAGAGGCTCCGCAAAGAAGAATAGGAGAAACTGCCCAAAAATAGGGGGCCAAACATGTAGCATCAAACCTTAAAAAGACTTGAAGCTGTAATTGGTGCCGAACGTGCTACAACAAAGTCTTGAGCAAAGGCTGAATCCTTTTTGTAGAATTTTTATGAAAATAATAAATTTAATCTATTTTGGAATAAGGCTGTAACATAACAAAATGTGCAAAAAGTGAAGTGCTGTGAATGTACTGTAATTAACTTACTGTCCACCACTTACTAAGTGGTGCCACTGACCAGGGATCCAGGTGATTATCTGGATCCCTGACTGATTATCTGGATCAGTCAGGGAGCCAGATAATCAACCATAATTCCAATAAGGGACACTAGTCCTGAAAAATGTCAAGATTCCCTTCAGTAGCACTACATCTGCCTATACAGTACCAGTCCTTTTGGGTTGAGGTGGACAATCTTGTGCAGGGACAGATAAGGCAGGGTTTATCAACAAGGGAAATGATATAAGTTAGTCTTCTTAAAGTAGGAGGGCTACCAGATGAATGACCCAAGCACTCGGGCCACCTCCATGCCTGCTCTGTAGGCAGTGGCTTGGTGGGCAAATGTTGCATTTGATGCAATTATTGCCATGCAGCATATTGGATTGTATGTTCCGGGGTGGAGATAGACCTTCAAAGCCTGTTCAGCTACATGGTATTTCATGTGCAATCATGTCCAAGTCTTCACTACAGGGTTTGAAACTCAAGCAAGCAAGCAAACAAACAAACAAAAGCAGACAGTCAATGGTGCCTGCTTTTCCCCAAGCGATTCCCCACATTTATCTTTCCCATTTGTCTATACAAAACCCACCAGCCAGTCTTTTAGGCTCCATTGTGACAAAAAACATGATAGACAGCTCACATGTTTATTTTCGTGAGAAAGCTGGATTTGGGGATCAGACTCCCTTTGTCTGGGATCTCTCCAGGTGATAGATCATGAAGTGAAAGCACTATTTTCTCCACAAAAGAACTGATCGCTAAAAGGTTAACGTTTGCAGAATGGAGCAGTTCTGGAATTTTGAAAGTAGTGTCCAGTGGGAATGAGCAAATCTCATGATCATGCTATGTTGCTTCATTCAGAATGTTTGAAAAAGTCAAACAGGGGCTTGTATAAAAAAAAAAAATGCTGGGACTGGGGGATTGGTTGTGCACTATCCTGCCAAATTGTGATGTTTAACAGTCACTTGAAGTTACAGTTGGTTGTACTCGATTCCCTGAACTCCTATTAACTCAACAAGTGTTCTCCATCATAAAAGGCATCGTAAAAACTGGCCTGAAAATAACAGGCAGACAGTAAATGATTAGCACCCACTCTGGAGTGAAAAGGTATGATTAGACAATCAATCCACTGACAACCACAGATTTACAGCTCTCCAGTCCCAATAAACTTTCATAGTGACTGCAGGATACTTTACCTGTCTCTGCTTGTTCAACAAATCTTTCATGCCACTATGGTTTAAGGAAAGTGATCGCCCAGAGGTGTCAGGCTTTGTTAACCAATTGATATTTGTAAAAAAAAAAAAAAGTTTAAGATTGGTTTCTTCAATCTGCGTGAGGTAAGCTAGATATTTGATGAAGGAGACGGTTTAAATATGTCAATCATTATTTAGTGGCTCTGCTAAGTCTCCGTCTTGTTTTCCCGCAGGACTGCATTTGCTGGGGCATTACTGTGGTTAATTATTCTTTCATTGTGGAAGACAGCCAGGCTTTCTCTTTTGTAATGCTGCTGCTGCTGCAGAAAAAAGGAAAGCAGAAAAGCATGCTTCTTCTTTAGCCGGTGTGATGTGGGCACAGGGAGTCACTGCAGAACAGGAGGGAGGGAGTAGGGCAAGCCAGAGGGCTCCAGATCTCGTGCAAAACTCATGCGTGAGTAGCTTGTTTAGCTCTTCTTTCAAGTTTAGACAGAAAAAAAAAAACAAGAGGGAGAAAGGAAGGGAGGGAGGGAAGGAGAGGTGTAGTGTGGATCTTGCCACGCGAGCGGGACTGCAGCGGTGGGCCAGATTAAGAGTACGATTTTGGTCGCATGACAGCGGGAAAAAAAAAAGCAAGCAGATCTCGCGCAGGGTGAATGGGGGCGGCGTTGCGTCAGCCGCAGCGATAAGTGACGGTTTCAAAGCGCAGAATGGGGATCAATCATTCCCATCTCTCTTCTCAAACCCTCTTCTCTGGGTGGCATGGAATGGTCAGGAGGAGTGGTTGCGTGTAAAGAACTGGCAGCGTATGGAGTTCGGAGCAGATGTAAGCAATGGTTGCTAACGGTGCTGGCTTTGCAGAATCAGAGCATTACTAGAAGCCATTTTGGTCCAGACCAGATCTCAGTATCAAACAGAGACGTTTTTGTCTATGAAGGTTTAAAAGCAATAAAACGGATTAACAGGGCACCAGAAGGTTCTAATAATGAGACAAACAAACCCACTCTCTGGTCAAGTTCAGTTAAATTGCCAGAGACTACCAGATAGCACTTAGCCTGGACTCGATTAAAACCAACACACCGATTCAGCATTCAGTCTGCTGCTCTTGTTTGACAGCCCCTGCAGGCACCGGAGTCTCTCCTGCAGCATAGAAAATGACATCATAAAGCTGACGACATCCAACACACACATATATATATATATATATATATATATATTAAAACGGTTGTAAGATTGGGCCTACGATAAGATCCTGCATTTTATAAGATTTCTTTACACGTTGTTCAACTCATAAACTGTATCGTAGGACCTCAATTCTTGCCAATCAGGTTGATTCAGGGTGGCAGGTTTGCAGAATCCCAATCATCCCCTGTCTCATTACCTTCTCCACCTTTTTTATATAACAATAAACTATCAATAAAGATAAGCAAATTGGTTTATTCTACACACTAGGTGTAGACTAGGAGACTGGTTAAACACACAAATGTAGAGACACTGCTTGTGTTTTTATACGCCAGAAGGTACAGAAAATATTTTTGAAGGTACTATTAGACACTTAATGTTATTAGTAATATAAGATTTGGTTTCTTGTTTAGTCCACTAGGTAACTTGTAATACTGGAAAGTTTTATTGACTGATTTGAATGTTTGATTTCCACCCATTTGTGGTTCCTCCCCAACCTGTTAACAAAAAATTGGAGGCACACAAATTAATTGAAACTGCACCCCAGGCCTCCTCGCTTCACCTTCACCAGTAACTGACTTTACTAACAACATTGTGGCTGAATGAATCTCTCGCACAAAATCTAGTAGAACATTATGTCCTTATTCTAAGAGCAAACGGGGACTGAATATGGATGGGATGTTCAAGAAGGACCTACCAATACAAAATTATATATTTATTATATATTATTATATACTAAATATACATATATATATATATATATATATATATATATATATATATATATATATATATATATATATATATATATATATATATACTGTATTATGATTATACATATATTGTTTCTTCTTCTTTCGGCTTCTCTACAGACCCCCCTGCCTGGTACATCTGCTTCTTTTAAACCAACTACCTGTATGTCTTCCCTCACCACATCCATAAACCTCCTCTTTGGTCTTCCACTGTCCTCCCTCCTTGTGGCTCCATCCTCAGCATTCTCCTACCGATATACCCCATGTCTCTTCTCTGCACATGTCCAAACCATATTGCTAATATTTATTTATTTATTTTAAACCACTGTCTTTTGTGCTATTATCATCTTTAAACCCACCATCTTGTACCCAGCCATGAATTTATTGAAAGAAGAAATTTGTACTGCTTTGAAGCTTTTGATGGATCAGATGTAACCCTGTGACCTTTGTATAAACTGCAGAGTATTCATTAAATTCATGAAAGACGGCTAAATTAAGCCTTTCAGATCATACGGTGAGTCATGGAAGTGTGTTTCAGACCTTGTTTTTTAAAGTCTGTATGCTTTTCCTTCACTTAACCAGACACTTGGCGCACACGCTACCTCTGCATTCCATATGTAGACCCCTATCTCAAGGCCTTACTCATCCTATCAAGTTATCAAGATCCATATGGTACACGTCAGCCAAGGCTAAAATACTCGCGATATCTAAATTTTAAATTTCAAACCGTTTCGGCTTGGGATTCATCGGCTGTGATAGGCAGATAGTTTACGAGACACCATTTAGAAAAGACAAACAAATTGAATTGGAATTAAAATTAAGCGTTTGGTAATGATGATTGCAAACATGGACTGAAAGCGAATAAACAATTCAAGACGCATCAACAGTTGATGATTACAGGCTTCCAGAGAATCCAATCTTGTGCAATATCTGTAGGCATTCGAGTATAAAAGAATTAATTTGTCTGGTATCTGGGTTACTCAAGAAGTAAGTGACATTTGGACAAGATAATGATTTACACTAAGATTTGAGTAAATGTCATTATTGATTGCACCATTTATTAGGAACAAACCCCAAACATTAGTCCTGGTGTATTCTTTTTAGGGCAACCAATATATCCAGGTATTTAGAATTAAAGCCCAATTGGGCATGACTAAAACAAAACAATAAAACTATGGCCATACACAGTTCCTCAAACACAGCTACATTACATCATATTATGAGTTCTAAAAAAGGTCACATTGATAATATTGTTGGCTTGTTAAACTTTTATGACCTTGATCAGAAGTTGCTAAGGACGATGATGCTTATTTTTTATTGTCACATATACATTACAGCACAGTGAAATTCTTTCTTCACATATCCCAGCTTGCTCGGAAGCTGAGGTCAGCCATGATACGGCGCCCCTGGAGCGTAGAGGGTTAAGGGTTCAAGGGCCCAAGAGTGACAATACCGGGGCTTGAACCCCTGACCTTCCAATCAGCAATCCAGCTCTTGGACCACTGAGCAACCATTCCCCACTATACCTTGTTTGATTTGTCTCAGTCTCAAATGTTCATCGAAGTCCTCATTTTATTCATATGTGTTTAGAAAAGAAATCGCAGTGTTACTGGAATTCAAACTCGGAATGTTTCAGGCAGTGATCTACCCTCTTCCTCAATACCTGCTGCGAGATTCCACATATGCTGTTTCTCCACCATTGGGCATTTAAAGGCTTGGGCATGAAGGAGTTGGCTCAGTAGATTCCACAACTCCCACTGACTGTATAGGACTGTAGAAAGGACATCACTTATCACACACTCTGCTGCTCATGATATCTCTGGTGTTAGTAATTTATTGTGTTTTAATGATTTATAATCACACTCTTGGTGTCACCCAAATGGGGATGGGTTTCCCTACTGAGTCTGGTTCCTCTTAAGGAACTCTTTCTTCCATCTAGTTTTTTCCTCGCCTCAGTTGCCCCAGGCCTACAGGAGACACAGAGACACAGAATTCATCCACAAGGGTCTCAGTACAGTCAGGTAGTGATGTAGGTGAGGTGATGAGGCCTGGGTTCTATAAAAGATCTTTCACTTCAACCCATTTAAACCATATCTCTGTGGAAATGTTTGAAAACATCAGGTCTCCCAATAATTTTGTCCATATAATGTTTCAAGATACGATGATTAATTCAATTCGATATTCCTGGTTTTCTCATGTTACCTGATGTCAGATCAGGTTAAAGAAGCTTAGCATAAAAGTGTTTGCAGAAACATATCGTAGCTAAGGATGCTAATTCCACTGCCACAATTCCACCGATTGTAACCATTTGTAACTATTAAACACAAGCTGTCACCTGCGTATTATTTACAAACTCGTAATTGTTCCATTCATTGTCAGACACGCCATGTGTATTGAAGTAATTATTGTTTTGTTTTTTTTTGTTTTTTCCAATACAGTCAAATAGTTTTCGCCTTGTAAGTCGAGCAGCGTGTTGTCTGTCTGGATTTAATCGCGTAATCTTTGTCATGAACACAATGCCTACATGAAAAACCACACACACCCTTCTCTAACAAAAGACACAATCAGTTGTATTTAGAGCATATTGCTACAAATTCCATTCCAGTCACTGTCTCTAACAATTCTTTTCTGCGTCATTACTTTAACCGACTGGATTCCTCGTCTTCCTGAGGGTGAGAAATCCTCAGCACCAAAATAGAAACAGCTCTACTTTCTAGATCTCCAGCTTTTAAATGTCAACGCTTTCACAAAAGATTCGGCGGCGCCTAAATGAGGAAAAAGAGTCGCACTAAAAAGAGATTATTGAGGGGAAACTTGGCAGCCGGAGAGGGTGCTTGGGTCTGTCGGGGGAAACCGTGTAGTGCATATTTGAACGTTTTTCCTGGCGCTAGCACACAAGTCAACTCATCATTGGTTTTATTAAAGCTTTCATACGCAGCAATAGCTGAAGAAGGAAAAACACCAGTCTCTGAAACTCTGACGTACCGAATGGGACGTCCAAATCCAAGTCCAGATTGTAACATTTCCATAGGAGTTCAGAGCGAAAAGGGGTGTGAATGGTTACTTGGACTGTAATTCATTTCAATGTGAATGAAGCTTATTGATATTCCTGTGGTCATCTCATTTTGTTCTTTTAATCATTAACACTGCTCTAAAAACCCAGAACAGCCAGGTTCTTTTTATACACATGTGGTAATGAATGATGTTTACAATTTTGGTTTACAAAAAGACACGAAGCACAGAACACTTACTCAATTCATGGCTTGAATGTGTGGCCTGATTTGGATTTCTGGGGAGGAAGAGGTGGAAGCTCAGTGGTTAAGCCAGTTGACATTGGATTTGAAGGTTGTGAGTTCAAATAATAGTCGCTGCTGGGCCCCTGAGCAAGGCCCTTAGCCCCAAAGCTGCTCAGTTGTATGAATAAGATACATGTAATGTAATATGTGTGTATGCTATAAAGGTACTTTTTATGTTATGGATCAATGTTTTTTTTCAATAAAAAAACATGACTGATTATACAGTAACAACCCGCTTGGTCAATTGAAGTCTTAGTGACGCTACCTATAATGTTACCTATATAAGTGTAGAGTGAATAGGATCTAGAGCTATTTATTAATGACAGTCACCACACAGAGTATTATACATTTAATGAGCATGTTATAAAGAAATATCACGCACATTTAAAGTAATTCATCGCATATGGGGGAACAGGGGGGAATTTTGTACATAGTACTGGAAATATGTGACATCCTTCTGTTAATAATGTGGAATGAAAATCACGATCAACATGTCAAGTGTTTGGAAAGCACATTGAGAAATTTCACACGTGTAAACCAGGTGCCTTTGATTCACTTGAGCCTCAAATTAACATCTATTTACATTATGGAATCTGATTATTTCATTTATATAACTGGAAAGTTGAGGGTTAAGGGCCATGGACAAAAGCCCAATATGACAGCTTGAAAAATTGTGATTTAAACTCATGAGCTTCTGATTAGGAGCCCAACATCGATCCATTGAGCTACAAGTTAGAAGATCATTGCCATGTTAAACTGCATCATAATATTTCTAATGTATTTATAAGGAATGATACATATTCTTATTATTATATATGAAAAGGGATTTTATAAAAATATAAAGAATTGAGTGTAAAGTGTATATATTCCACTGTGTATAACACAGAAATTTAATTTCAACTTAATTCAATAAATGACATATTTTTGTCTGTTTCTGTTTACATTTCATGTAATAGAACATCTGCGGGACAAGTTAATTCACGTTCCTGCTTACATAATAAACAGTCGCTCCCTCACCAGCCTATCTTTTATCTCTCTTTAAAAAAAAAATCAACTTGTCAGGATACCAAGAAGCTGTGAAACTCGTCTGTCCTGAAGACTTACAGAAAATGTACAAAACGCTGTAGCATTACAAAACACTCACGCTGAGGACTTCCATAAACATCTCCTAACAACAAAAATCACCACATCGGCAATAAAAATCTATGTTGCTGTGTAAATATATTCATGTTCATTCGTTGTTTTACAATGTTGTAGATAAAGTGAAGCATAAAGTGTACAAGTCCCAATGTACGAGCTGTTATTATAGAAAAGGTAACACAGTCGAGGAAAAATGAACTAATGTCTGATTAATGTTTGTTATACTAACAAATCCACACAATTCTAGATTTGTTTGTATAACCATTTAGATTTATACAGTAGCTAATGAGATTTATTTAGCCAACCATGTGTATACCTTTCAGCCAATCAGATTAAAAATGTTTAGCCAAATCAGATTTATACATTTTAGCCAATCAGATTCAAACATTTTAGCCAATCACATGTATACATTTCAGCCAATCAGATTAAAACATTTGAGTCAAATCAGATTTATACATTTTAGCCAATTTCATGTATACATTTTAGCCAAATCAGATTGAAACATTTTAACCAATCAGATTCAAACATTTTAGCCAATCACATGTATACATATCAGCCAATCAGATCAAAGAATTTTTGTCAAATCAGATTTATACATTTTAGCCAAATCAGATTTATACATTCTATCGATTATTTAAAAAAAAAAAAGAAACTTTTTTATTAATAGTTTTATATTACTTTTTAATAAATGAATTATTTATTTATTTATTTATTTATCATCATTTATTAATTTTTTATTGGACTACAAACTGTGTTGGTGTTCCCTACGTAATTCATTAAAATATTTCCAACTCACCTATATTCTTAATACAGACATATATATATATATATATATATATATATATATATATATATATATATATATATATATATATATATACTGATGTAGGTGAGGTGAGAAGGCCTGGGGTGCAGTCAGCCTTCACATTCATCACCAAGGGTTTACAAAAGGATTGAAGCTCTATAGCAGGAGATCTTCCACTCCAACCCACATAAAGCATCTTTTCATGGAACTGGCTGTGTGCACAGGGAGCATTATGCTGAAACAGGTTTGTGTCTCCTAGTTCAAGTGAAGGACCAAAATTTAACGTCCTCTTACACACTGTACAGTTGAGAACTTTCTAGTAAAAGATTTAAGAAGAACCAGATACGGTTGGAAAAGTCGAACATACCAATATATTTATGTTCATCTAATATAGCTGTAGTATATAATAAGATATCATTTGCATTATATGCTCATAATAGCTTATGAATACATCCATAATAATGCATAATCTCATTATAAATAGGCCTTTCTTAGAAAGTGTTGACTTTCCACTGTTCTATAAAGCATTATGAGGTCTTGCACTATTTTGAGGACTTGTTAAAACACCATACAAAGGATAAAATGCTTTAAATTAATCAGGTTCCTAAACCGCTTTTGTGTGCTGAACACCTGTGAACTTTAACAAGCCTAAAATAATATGCTGCAAGTCTGGATATGGAAAGACTTTGGGCCATTTTTTTTTTTTTTGGGTCAACATTCAAAGGTGGCAAAAACAAGCCTGAGGGCTTTTTCCAATGTAAAAGGCATCATTATGTCAGGTTTATAATAGCACTGAAAAATAGTTTAAAAAAAAACAAACAAAAGAAAACAAAAGAAAAGAAATCCTAACGCCTATACTTATAGACATGCTGAAATATTCGGGGGAGGAATGGAACGGCGTGTGAATCGGTTTGTCGCCAAAAATTTTAAGTCGAAAGATGAAAAAAAGGTATGAGCGGAATTCAATCCGAGGATTCCACACATGTTCTTGTTCGAGAGTTCAAGTCGAGTCCTTGCTCCGGTGTCTGGAAGAGAGAGGTTGCTTATCATAAAGCTTGCCTCAGAAAGATGCAATCTCCAATGAAAACATCTTAAACATCAAAAATCTTTATCAGCCGCCTCGCACGCACAACCTCGTTGTGTTTGTTAAGTCTGACAGAGATTAGACCAAAGTGTGTGTGTGTGTTTTTTGCAGGTGAAAGCTTCAGGTAGATGAAACCATTGTGAGACAGTTGAAGGTAATTATCTACGACAGTTTACATTATTCGGATTCCTTAGAAGGCAGTGTTCTTGAACGTCAGAGATCTTTCAAAGATTTTCTTTTCCAAGCTGTCAAAAGAAAAACACCTTATCTTCAACCGGTATAAATGTGTTTTCGTCTGCCTTTGTCACCACTTGTGGTCAATGAATGAATGACATATTTTTGTTGTTTTTTAAAAAAAAAAAAAAAAAACAGAAGAAAAACATGCCTGATGTTTAATGACACGGATTCACTTTTTAAAATTGTGACTCATTCAGAAAACAAAAAGCCTCACCCAATAGAGAAAAGGAATAGAAAACACACAAACACAAAAACACATTTTTTCATGATTAGTAACTACAGTAATTCCCCGCTTTCCTTTTTTTCTTGCCCACCCGTTTTTTTACAGAATTGCATTTGCAACATCACTCATTTGTTTGGCTGATTTTCCTTATCTCTTGCGGATAGCATGATAGACCAAAAAACTTACAGGGAATTGTTTTTAGGGAGTTTTATGTTTAAATAATGAAATGTATAAATGAAAATATCATTATTGATTATAAAATGAAGTAAAATGTAAATACAGTACAATACTGTATATATATAAAATAGCATTTTTGGTGTAGCGTCCGCGTTTTTTTTATTTATCGCGGGCGTTTTATGGAACGTACCCATATCCATGAAGTAACTCTGGAGGGTTCAACTCAAGAGACATGAGGATGGATTTGGTCTGTAATTAACAATAAAAATCTGCTAGAATGGATTATGGCTGCAATCACCATGAACAGTTTTGCATTCAAGTGTAAAGTTGAAACCTTAACAATGATGAAACTGTAATGAATTGACATTTGGTGTCACCCAGAACTTCTGTCTTTTAGAACTCAACACCAAGAATACAGGAGATCACTGTAGATTTTAGAAGAGCCTGCAATCACACTCACGCTCCCATTCACATCAACAAAACTGCTGTTGAGCTTTAAGTTCCTTGGAGTCCACGTCTTAGAGGATCGCACCTGGTCTCTGAACTCTTCTATCCTGATCAGTAAGGCACAACGGCACCTGTTTTTTTTTTGAGGAGACTTAAAAAGCAGCTGGTGGTTCAGCAGCTGCACAGCTTCAGACCATGAAACCCTTCAGAGGGCCAACAAACCATCGGCTCTCAGCTTCCCACCTTGAAGGACATACACAAGAAACACTGTTTGCAAAGGGTGAGGGGCCTCATTAAAGATACCTCTCACCCCAACCATGGGCTATTCACCCTTCTCCCATCAGGAGACGCTACAGGTGCCTCAAAACCGCACAAACAGTCTGAAGTATAGCTTGTTTGACTGTGGCTGTTACTGCACTAAACAGCAGATTCAATACTTTCTGCCTCACTTTCTGTTGCCTTACTTTATCCACTACGCATGTTTGCACCATCCATAACTCACGTTTATCACTGCACTACTGTACATTCCACCCAGATTTATTCTGTATCTACTGTATCATACATGCATTCATACTTGTACATAACTATATCCTTCTGACTATGTCTGTCCATGCATAATCTTTGCACAGTATATTGTATATTACTATATATACCATATATTATTACCTACTGCACCTTCTGTACACTCATCACCTCATCCCTGTATATATAGACCTCATACATTCTTTAGCTTACTGTTATTTATTGTAAATTACTGTTATTTATTGCCACATGTACCTTGCACAATGACAAAGTTAAATCTAATCTAAATAAGGATGGGTTTTCTTTTGAATTAGTTTGTACCTCTTTCATACCATCTCAGGTGTTTTATTTATTTTTTTGCCACTGGCTCGCTCATTAGAAAGAAACACTTAGGGATTAATTTATACAGTTGAAATTGTATATGTTTGTAGCGTCTTTATTTCTGCTTTAGAACAATATCCATTGTGTATATACAGTAATCAGATATCAAAGACAAAGTGGTTTGGACTCATCAATCCAAAAGACAGTTTCCCACTGATCTGTTGTCCATTCCATGTGTTTTAAACGCTTCTTTTCTGCTTGTTGTTCTTCTTAAGTAATGGTTCTTTGCTTCAATTCAACCATAAAGGCCTGACTCACACTGTCTCCTCTAAACAGTGGATGTTGAAATATGTCTGTAGATTTATGTAAATTCAAATAGGTGCTGTAAATTGATGGTTTCTGAGGTTGGTAATACTAATAAACATATCCTCTGCAACAGAGGTAGCTCTTGGTGTTTCTTTGTTTCTGCATTTGATGGTTTTGGTGACTAATCTCTTTCTATTATTCTTCTTATATGGATTTCTACAGTAGTTGTAGTAGCACTGATAGAGCTATTGTCTGGAGAATGCACAGGGTTGGCCAAGCTGTCATCAAAGCTAAAATTAGCTACTTTGGACACTCGAAAATATTCTGGGTTGTTTAACACGTTTTACTACATAATTACAAATATGTACTTACATAGTTTGGATGTCTTCCGTGTTGATTTACAATGCTGAAAATACGTGGGACCTGTTTTAAAATGTAATGTATATTTTGGACATTTTCAGACAGTTTATATCATGAGAGCAAGTTAAAGCAATCATGGGGACTGATGTGTTGGTAGATAGTGATGTTGGTTTTCTTTAATTGTTATTATTTAGTGGAAGGTGGTAGCTCAGTGGTTAATGCTCTGGGTACTGATCGGAATGTCAGGGGTTAATTGCGAAGCTGCCACTCTTGGGCCCTTGAGCAAGGCTCCTAACCCTCAGTGCTTGAAATACGCTGTATCATTGCTGACCCTGTGATATGACCCCACCTTTCTAACATTTCTGTGATGCACAAAGAAAGAATTTCACTGTAATGTACATGTGACAAATATAAAGCACTGCAAATCTACAGCTCAGTGATGGCGGTGCCTCATTTTAGCTTTTTCACTGGATCCTATAGGGATAGAAGTTCAACTTTGTACTTTAACTTCTTCTCCTTCTTTTTTTTTTAAAGATAATATTTTTTTTTTACTTAAATGAGGAATTTGAGTGCTGTATGACCTCCAGTGAAAACTCTGTTATATATTCCAGCGGCAAAGTAAAAAGATCTAGTGTCCTGCATTCCCATGTCTTTATTGGCTGGATCTTGAATAGGTTAAACTTTCGCATGAATCATAACAGTGTATAATATCATATGAGAGAATAGTCTGCTACTTAAACCCATTAGTCTGTGATTATTATTCCTTTATAACAATTCAAGTCATGTTTGTGTCCTGAACAATAATAGCAACAAAATAGCAAGTACCGTATTTTTCGGACTATAAGCCGTTACTTTTTTCCCACGTTTTGAACCCCACGCATCAGAAAATAATAAGGACATATTCCTCAGTCTTGCACACATGCAGTATTAGCGGGAAAATGCGGCGCCAGGCTATTCCCAAAATACCGTTATGCTCCTAAAGGAAACGCAACATATTTCATCCGTTACACCGTGTAACAGACACTGTCTTTCGTTAAAGCCTGTGTAAAGTTCATTAGTTTCAGTGTAGACAATTAATAGACAGGTAGACAGGTGCGGCTTATTTATGTTTAAAATAAAAATCTTTGTCAAATTCAGTGGGTGCGGCTTATATATGGGTGCGCTTTATAGCCTGGAAATTACGGTAAGTTGACCGTATTTTGGCTAAGAAATGCTCAAGGCTAGCTAAATCTTTCATTTCTCCCGAAATGTTTAACCTGCAATAAACAGGAGATAATGTATATTGCAAATGTTAACGACAAAAGTATTGGGACACCCGACTTTTCCAGGATCTACAGAACATTTGTCCATATTTTCAAGATTGTAATTCATGGCTGCATGCTAATCAAAGCCCTATACAGATAGCACCTCTTCTATGACATTGTGAATAGCATGAATATCAGCAAAGTTCAATAAGAAGGAGTTATTTCTTTTTCTACTTGTTGAACCCACTTGTCTATTGGGTATACATAAAAAAAACCTAGAGCAAAACATAAGATGACACACACAGGCAACATTTACACAAAGTTCTTAAATGACATGGGAACAATGCAAACATCATCCGGGAAGATGTTAGCACAATAGCGATGGTTTCAATTTCACTATACAGTTCAGTATAGTCCAAAATACCTTCCAGCCAATGACGTTGTAGTCCATCTCTGCCCTGGCGAAAGCGAAAACACTGTGCATACTGTACATTTCTAGGATATCACATATGAGATCAATATGATTAAGGCTATTCATTCATTCCTTTAGAAGTTAGTGCTTTAACCTGATCAGGGACTCTGAGGATTTTATACCAGAAATATTACGTGTGAGGTGAGAGTACAGCTTGGAAGAGACAGCAGTTCATTTCAAAGATGAACTTAAGTAGCAAAAGCTTAATTTCTTTGAGAAAGAAATGGAGAATTTGGAAGAAATCCTGAGCTCAGGACAGAACCTGGAAACTCTAAAGTAGTCAGGAGGCAACAATCCACCACCCTGGCATGGTGTCATTATGTAAAAATGTTGAATAGTTTAAATATGTGAGGTCCTGGGTGGGAGCTGGTCCTCATTACTTTTTAAACACCATGTCTATAATGTTTACACACTGTTCAATGCAAACGAGAGAAAGAAAGAAATCATAGCATCGGATGAAAATGCGCAAAACCAAAAGGAGCCGTTCCCACCGACTGATCTCACGTCAACTATGGATTCCACGATATTACGAACGTCAGCTGTTTACTCAAGGCTGCTCCATCAAAGGGCTGTGTGATTAAACACGGGGCCTCCCCTGCAGGGTGTTTGAGTTTGGCGTTTTTACTCGTACTGTTTGGTTTCACCATTGGCTTCCTGAAGCTCCATTGAAGACTGTGTGGCACAGATCTAAAAGAACGGTGACAAAAGCTCCGTCTGAGGCCGTGCGATCAGACATCCTGTTTAATCCCTTTTATGAAAGCTTGTGTTTTCTTTAAACAGATCAGACGCGGTGATCTGTATGTTCCATGCTGCACTCTTGAGACTTTTAAATAGTTTGTTTGTACAGGATGTGCAAGAATGGTATTATTTGTAAGCGCATTTTTTGTTTGTTTGTTTGTTGATAATCTTTACTTGACCTTTGACACAAACCAATCAGTTTATGACTTTACAACTAAAATTCTCATAACAATCAAGGATCATGTGGTCGTGTTTGATTTTATTTAATACCCCAATATCCAGAGGAAACAATAGAAAACCCTATAATCAGTGACGTGCCAAAGAAGATAATTGGCAATGGAGCTGAGGAATGGTCTCAAATCTTATGCCATGTATTCTCCAGCCACTTGGGGCAGTAGCTTGGGGTTGGTATCTTTGCAAAGAGCAGTAGCACTAAGCATTGACTAAAAGAGTGGCAATAAATGATTGCATATAAGGTCATGAGATCAAATCCCAGCCACAACAAGCTCTGAAGCCAGAAAAATCTGTAAAACAGAAAGTCACAACATTCCATAATATTCCTGCCTATATCCACAATCGAGACTGTACAAGTCTGTACAACCTTCGTCTTTCTGGACCTGCCTGTTTCATCACCTAATGAAGTTCTCCTCAGTTGGAAACCATTCAATGCTGTGGAGGATAACTCAGCTCAAAGATTCAATTTACTGTTGAGGGTTTAAACTCAAGAACGATGAAGATGGATTTGGGCTGTAATTAATATAAACAGTCTGCTACAATTGATTAGGGCTGCATTTTTGAGGTTGGTTTCTCTCAAGGTTTTCCTCCTCAGACCATCATCAGATTTCCCTCACCGCCATCGCCACTGGTTCTTTCATCAAGCATTTCCATTTCCATTATTTGGTAGACAGAGTGACTTACAATTTATTTTATTTATACAACTGAGTAGTTTAGAGTTAAGACCCTTACTCACAAGGGGAGTAAATTATGATGCAATACATATATATGTAAAATGTAAAAAAAAAAAAGAAAAGAAAAATGGAAATAAAAAAAAAAGAAGAAGATGTTATTTAGGACCTGGACTCAACTGGTTTAATTTGGATGCCAAAGCTCCATTCCAAATCCAACATATTTTTTTCTTTCTTTTCAAAAGAGGCTCTCTGATTTATACTAGCTGGCCCTGGTATGTACAACACAGAGCAGCTTTGTGAATATTTTTTTTTCCCCCTCGATTAACAGAATCGAACAGTGTTAATGGTTGAAAAAGCAAATAACACTTGAGCACTGTTCATTCTCTTAATGCTCAACACATAACGGCATGTGAGATGAAAGTATAATCCAAATAAAATCTTTTTTTCAACAGTAGTCACGCAACTCCCCATTCGCCATCCCCTAACCCCCAAACACCCCCCAACCAACCCCCAACCCTAAACCATTAGGCCTCCTGTCAAATATGGACCTGATGAAGCTCTTTCCAGGAGATTGACAGCAGAGGAGATGAAAGTCATCAATCTTTCTCTACGTGTCCTGTGAAGAGCGCCCGCTCTCGAAACGAAGACCTCGGAGAAGCCCGTCATCACCCCTATGCTCACGGTTGTTTACGTTCAGGCCTGCTGGTTGCGCGCTCCAAATTACTGGAAACAATTTCATCCTGGAAAGCCACGCGTAAACACAATGGGGGGAAATTAGAGGGTGCACATGTCTGTAAGCTCCGCTGCCACGCTCTGATTTACAGCAGAACCTGGCCTGCACTGCGCCCCGTTGCAGACCACACTACACGCACTGTTTATTTGGACATGGCGGCTGAGAGCGAGCTGAGCTCCAGGCCAGCTCTTTATGGAGGAATACCCATCACAGAAAATCACTCCTTTCCTCCAGGGCAGCCGCAGGGCAACGTCGGGATGAAGCGGGATCGAAGGAGAACGCAGAGTGGAATCGGATCTCTCCGTAGACCTGGTCATGAGGACGTTCTTCCTCTAACGCTTTCATAATTAATAAATAAATAAAAATTTAATATGTATAATGATATCAAAACTGACACCAAGGAACATTTCCTATTACAGGGATTTACACAGTAACCTACAAGAAACCTGTTTCACACATTATTATTAGATTTCTTACGATTTTTCACAATTCTTATGCTACTGTTTTATTAAACTTTACTTTTCTATTTATAAATGATTTTTTTTTAAAGAACACATTTTTTCACGTGATTCTTTTTCTTTATGGTTGTTCACGTCAGTTTATTTGAAACATTTGAAATTTATTTTTGTCTTTTTAGGACAAAATTATTAATCAAATTTCCACTTAAAAAAATAAAAAATAATAATCACATCTATTCAAACAAGATTTTATTTTGATTTTACATGAAACAATTTTTTTCTTTTCCACACAAAATCTTTTTTTTAAAATCCCTTTTTTTTGTGTGTTTGTTAAATTAATCTCACAATTTAATTTGAAAATAAATGTTGAATGAAATTTTTTTTAAATCTTTTTTTTTTTTAATCAAATAAATTTTTTTATTTTCACGATTTCTTTTTTTAATTGCAATATTTAATTTTTTCTTGTTAAAATTCACACACACACACACACACACACACACACACACACACACACACACACACACACACACACACTTTGTTTTATTTATTATTGTATATAGTGTTTAATCACCAAACCTTTACTATATATTTAAATGATATATAATTATAATACAAACGTATAATAATCCAGAACAGTAAATCCGAGACGTCGTTCTTTTTGTTTGCTTTTTTCTGCTCAGGGAAAAAGAGGTATGAGGTTTCCTTCATTCCAGAAAATGCTGCATCATGATGAATGAGCGGTGTTTACAGTTCGCTTGTTTGGTTGCTTCACATTTCTGAGAACCAGTCATCAGAGACAGGCTTTTTACTTGTCACATGAACATTACAGCATAGAGAAATTCTATCTTCACATATCTCAGCTTCAGGGTCAGCCCTTATACATTGCCCCTGGAGCATAGAAGGGTAAGGGCCTGGCTCAGGGGCCCCCAAAAGAGTGTCAGCTTGGCGATTGGTGACTGTTGAGTCTCCACTTTCCTCATAAATAAACACTATTGAGAGTTTTTCAGTACTCACACGTCCTCTAATCATTATTTTTGACATTGAAGTACATTATGATGCATCGGCTGTGAAAATGAACCCTGATTGGGAATTTCATGAGATCTGACACCTTCGCCAGACTTGACAAGAACGAGAGACCAGTTTCACTACAAGCGGGTTAATGAGACAAAACAAACAACTCTACTCATTTTTGAGATATCTGAGCATCCAGTGTTTGCTCAGTGGCAGTTATTTTCATGGGAGAAGAGTGTTTACTTTACAGCGACAATTCTGGAAATTGTTGTGATGCTTGACATTTCACAAGAGGACTCTCTTTCTTTTTTTTTTTCCTTTTTTTTTTTTTACTGGAAAATCAGTTGAATTGAAAAAAGGTACTGACTACATCTGGATAGATTTTCCTAAAGGGATAATCACAACAGATCTTTATAGGCAATTCATTTCGTCAGTGCGATATCCTTCTATTAGTGTGTGTGTGTGTGTGTGTGTGTGCAGTGTCTCTGTTTTCTCTCAAGCGTCACACCCTGAAAAAGCCCAAAAGTATTTTTTTTTCTTTCAGAAACAAAGAAAAGCACTGTGTTTGAGTCATTTTGTGTACCGCGCCATAGAGGCGTTTGCTGCTGAACCCTCGATCCTGTTTGGCCAGAAGCTGTTAATTCATTTTCCGGAACAGAAGCTCGGACAGTAGTGCTGGCTTTCCTTCAGATCGCAGGTTTATATTCAGTAGGTAAACTATTAATAATGCATGCTGTGATGGAATCGCTCTCCAGGAGCAGAATCTGTTTATAGTTTACATAAGGAGTCTCCAGTGTTAGTGCTGTGCAACTGTGAGGTTTCAGGATGGACCAGTTTTGTGTGTGTGTGTGTGTGTGTGTGTGTGTGTGTGTGTGTGTGTGTGTGTGTGTGTGTGTGTAGTGAGTATGTGTGTGATTATGTGTGTGAGTGTGTGGGAGAGTGTGTGGTAGAATGTGGTAGTCTGTGATTGTATGAGTGTGTGTGTGTATATGTGATAGTGGTAGTGTGTTGAAGTGTGTGATTATGTGTGTGTGTGTGTGGGGGTGGGGGGCTATGATGCTATTAAACTATTACAAATACCACTATGCAATTTTACAAATATGTTATTTAAAAAAAAAAAAAAAAAAATTCTTTAAATATTTGTTTAATTTAAATGAGGTCTTATTTGAGTTGTGCTGAAAAGAAATAATAATAATGAATACAAATAAAGAAAGAAAATCTGAAATAAATAATAATGCAATAAATATTAATAATAATCCGTTATAATATACTGAATAATAATAAAATATATAATAATAATAAAATAATAAAAATTCAATCATAAAAAATCTTAAAGAAATAATAACAATGTTTGAGTCATTTCAATACGAATGAATAATTTGTATTTCTCTCTGTGTGTGTGTGTGTGTGTGTGTGTGTGTGTGTGTGTGTGTGTGTGTGTGTGTGTGTATACACTGTATATATGATGGGTATAGCCTATAATCATATACATATGATGCTAGTCAGCTCTTAACCGGTGCGTTGTTCATGCTAAAGTGAAACAAAACCGTAAATCAATTATAATATACAACTAATATACACTATATGGACAAACCGTTTGTGGAACCCTGACTATAAGATCTGTATGTTCTTTTTGAACATCTCATTCCACATTTAATTCTCATTTCAACTCTTCTGGAAAGATGTTCACGACATTTTGTGGAGATTTTGTAAGATCTCATTGAGCCACAAGGCTGTTAGTAAAGTGAGGTACTGATGTAGTTGAGAAGGTGAGAAGGTCTGGGGTGGAGTCAGTGTTCATATTCATCATGTACAATAGGATTGGAGCTCTACAGCAGGAGATCTTCCACATCTTCCAACCCATGTGAAGCAGATCTTTATGGAGCTTGTGCACTGTAATTCTGGAACAGGTTGGGGGTCTCCTAGTTCCAATTGTGTGGCAACAGTTTGCCACATATGAGTGGAAAAATCTCAATACTTTTGTTTGTATTGTCTGTAAAGAGTATTTTCTTCAGAAACTGATAGCGATACGCCACTTTTTCAGTCTACCACCCATCATTCAGGACACTTTAGTCACGTACAAAATCAGACATACATGAACACAATGACAGGTGGATCCTTTTGCTTCCAACAAAGGAGGTTCATTCTCAGCAATAAATCCTTTGGCTTGTTTTTTTTTTTGCGGAGCAGCTTTGTAAAAGCCTCGGATGTGCGAATCGTGTGACCGAGTGACGTCGTCGATCCGAGTGGCATCGCACCTCGAGGGCGATCCCAAACAGCGCGCGAGACGTGCCAGAGGAAGACAAAAGCGAACAACACGGACACGTTGTCATCGTGATGCAGGATTACGGCCGAAGCTTCGAGTCAACACACGGCTCTCGTTCAAAACACTGACTTCACCTGAGCTTGGGGTGTCATCAGCGGTGAAAACAGATTAGCCCTGCTGAGCCGTGCTTTCATTACACCACACACACACACACACACACACACACCTTGAAAAAGAACATGGTGGACCCTTAGAGTGGCAGCCAAGCGCTTTTGTCAGTGATTAATATCCTGCTCATATTTTCCTCTGTGATAACACACGAGATCTTCAAAATAAAGAGTTAATGGCGAACAAGGCGATTAGCCTCGCGTAAGAATGCCGTCAGTCAGAAGACAGGAATGCAGACGTCGCTGCTACACGAGCGCGAGATAGCAACAGTGTGTGAAAAGAAATGCGAGGTTGGTGCCATCAGAAAGGTCACAACCGTTTCACGATTAGGGTGCGAAGCGTTCGTGCAGGTTTTCTCCAAGGCATGACCAGGAACAACCCCCGGATCACAAACACACACTTCCTGCCTACTGCCATTGTGTCGTATAAAAGCCTCGAGCTGGGTTTCCACACAGGCCTTGTCGTTTTCTACTTCTATACACTATCACTAAGCCAGGCATCGAAACTTCTGCTTTTAAAACCTGCTGAATCACAACACAATAAAGACACTTGAAACAAAAAACATTTACACAGTTCAACAAATAACGTCTTGTCAACACCATTCTTCACAATAATTACAAGTAGGATTTTCCTTTTTAAACAGTGTTTTTAGAGACACAACACGTGACTCAAATTTTCATGTACATATTTTATTTTGCTTTTTGAATTAATGGTTAATGTTTTACAAACGATCCACGATTCGTTTTTTATAAATGATACACTTATTTTCATGTGACTATTACATTTTTTTTTTTTTTTTTTATCTGATTCATTTCTTTTCAGGCACTAAAACACTTGCCATGTTTAATTTTATGCATTCTAACATGTGATTCGTGATTTTACAAATGTTGCAATCATTTTCATGTGATTTTCTTTATATCATTTATAAAAAATATTTTATAAATGATAGCAGTTTTTATATAAAAGAAAAAAAAATATTTATTTTCAATTGTAATTTATTAATTTCATTGACATACAGAATACTAATATATGATTTTATTAAAAAAAATTTTTTTATATATATATATATATATATATATATATATATATATATATATATAAAATTAATTAGGCTTTAAATCTCATGTGATTCTTTTTTAAATATATTATTCATGAATTTTCACTTTGTTATAATATATAATATATATATATAAATTATTGAAATAAATTAATAAATGTGTTGGTTTTTTTGTCCCCTAAAATTTATTTACTTTTTTAATTAAATAAATAATATTATATTATATTTTTTAATATTTTTTAAAATATTTAAAAAAAGGTTTCTTTTATTTTTTAAATTTCTATTTTACTTGACATAAGATTTTGCACAATGTTCTATGTATTTATTGATTTATTGATTCATGTATTTATTTGTTTGTTTATTTATTTGTTACCATGATGGTAATAAATAGTGGAGCTGTACCCTTATTATTATTATTATTATTATTATTATTATTATTATTATTTATTTATTTATTTATTTATTTATTTATTTTTAAATAATCATTTCACATCAGTGAATTTCGTTCCTTACTCATTTTTCCGGAAGTTTTTTTCCTGGCATGATTTCTTTATTTTTATGGTTCTCACAATCTCACGTGACTTTTTTTGTAGTCACTTTCAGGTTAAAAGTTGAAATGCACAAACCATACAGTACATTGTTCATGCGTTGTTGTTTACATACTAACATTTACAGAAAAGAAAAACTTGCATGGAGCAGAATCACGTGAAAATGAAATGTGCGTGATTCGGTTACAGAGTTACAAAAGGTGACTGTTTGGGTTAAGGGCCCAGGTTACCATCCATACAGCTTCCTTTTGTGTGAAATCAAAAACAAAATCCGACCCGCATGCCCTCACTTGTTCAAATTTGTCTGAATCTCTTATGACATCAGGTTACACACTCGAGATTGAGCCAGCGATTAAAGCCACTCGATACATTCCCGTTTCATCCCTGCTCTTCTTCTGTGAAGATTGATTCGCTCCGCATTTCAAAAAAAGTGCACAAAAACCATCTGGCTGAGAGACAATGGCGTGACAGCGTGTGATTAGCACTTTACCACGTTCGCCGTCTTTCAGAAGCTCGAGAATGTCACCGATGGCAAAACGCATGTTATTACTCCATACACTTGTGTCAGACGTTGCTATGATATATCACAGTCATGCCAGGGCACGCTCACTCCCTCACACTGATTTCAGATGCAGACTTAACGCTACATTTATCTGCTTTTATTTGTTTTTGGTTTTCTTGGAATGCTCTGCATACAAACAGTTATAATTACTGTCAGTTACTGTCACTGTCTTTATTTCAGTATCTAAAACTGGAAAGATAAATCATCATTAATTATCTGTCATTTCATCCAACTGTGGATTCAAATTCAAATTCAAACCATCGAACTGGATCCGAATGTGAGTCTTTACTTTCAGAGATTTCTAGTGTTCATGTGCACAACCTTTTTCTGTGTCGCTTTTAATGACGAAATGGGGCACGCTGAAACCCTTAAAGGAAGAAGTGGAAGAAGAAAAATGAACAGAAAAAAAGAAGAAGAAAATCAAGAGGGACAAGAAGTAAGAGGCAGAGAAACAAAAGAATGGAAGAAGGAAATCAGAGTGGAAGGAAAGAAAGAAAGAAAGAAAGAAAGAAAGAAAGAAAGAAAGAAAGAAAGAAAGAAAGAAAGAAAGAAAGAAAGAAAGAAAGAAAGCACTCTATCCTTCTAAGGTTATTATTTTGGACACAAGGACATGCTACAACTGATATAAAAAAAAAGAAATCAACAAATCAGAATCCATTTCTGAGTGATGGGATATAAACAAATATACAATATTAACAATGAGATGAACTTCCTGTGGAACGTGTGAAAAATGTTTTAGGTCCATTGCTTCCTAAAAAGAATTCTTCTTTGAAACCCTCTGCCATTAGGAAACATTATTGGTAACGCAAACTGTTCTGCATTGAAAGTCATCAAAAGGACAAGTAAGGGGATTCCTTTCAATAAACACTCTTCCCCTATACACTCCTTTCCATAAACACTCTTCTCCTGTACAGTCTTCTCCTATACACTCCTTTCCATAAACACTCTTCCCCTATACACTCTGTCCCTATACACTCTTTCCCTATACACTCCTTTCCATAAATACTATTTTCCTATACACTCTTCCCCTATACACTCCTATCCATAAACGCTCTTCTCCTATACACTATTTCCCTATACACTCTTCCCCTATACACTCCTTTCCATAAACACTCTTCTCCTATACACTCTTCCCCTATACACTCCTTTCCATAAACACTCTTCTCCTATACACTCTTCCCCTATACACTCTGTCCCTATACACTCTTCCCCTATACACTCCTTTCCATAAACACATTTTTCTCCTATACACTCTTCCCCTATACACTCCTTTCCATAAACACTCCTTTCCATAAACACATTTTTCTCCTATACATTCTTTCACTATACACGCCTATCCATAAACACTCTTCCCTATACACTCTTCCCTATACACTCTTCCCCTATACACTCCTTTCCATAAACACTCTTCTCCTATACACTCTTCCCCTATACACTCTGTCCCTATACACTCTGTCCCTATACACTCCTTTCCATATACAATCCTTTTCATATACACTCGTCCCCTATACACTCCTTTTCATATACACTTTTCTCTATGCACTCTTCCCTATATACTCTCCTCTATATACACTCTTTCCTTTTCAATCCTTCCCCTATAAACTCTTCCCCTATACACTCTGTCCCTATATAATATGTCCCTACACACTTCTTTCAATAAACACTCTTCCCCATACACACTGTCCCTATACACTCTTCTCCTATACATTCATCCCCTAAACACTTCTTTCCATATACACTCTTCCCCTATACACTCCTTTCCATGTACACTCTTCCCCTATACATTCTTTCCCTATACACCCTGTCTCTATACACTCCTTTTCCTATACACTCCTTCCCTATACACTCATTTCCTATACACTCTGTCCTATTACAATCCTTTCCCTATAAACTATTCTCATATACACTCATTTCCCTATACAATCTGTCCCTATACACTCTTCTCCTATACACTCCTTCCCCTATTCACTTCTTTCCCTATACACTCCTATTCCTATACATTTCTTCCCCTATACATTACTATCCATTCTTCCCTTTATATTTGTCTTAAAACAATTTACCTCCTACACTATTCTTTATAAACTGTTTTCTATACACTCTTCACTTTTCCTCAGTCACTTTTCCAAATACACTTTTCTTAAGACACTTTTTCATTATACATCCTTCCCTATACATTCTTCACAATACCCTATTTACATCCATATACTTTTCCTAATACACTTTTTCCCATCCCCTCTTCCCTAAAAACTCTTCCCTGAAGATTCTTCTCTATTACAAATTTCTCTATACACGTTTCCTTATACACTCTACTTCCATATACACCTTTCTTCAAACACTTTCTCTAGAAATGTCCAGAGCTCAATGTGAAAATCTCTTTAGGAAAATCCAGTTTATATGCTTATGGTTCTTGCATTGAAGGACAACCAAGGATAGATCTTATTCAACCTTTTTCTCCAAAATGTGTAGCTGCACTAATACTCTCGCAGGAAAAAAAAATCCTGTTTTTATCAGTTGTGTGAGACCCACAAGCTTCAGCCGAGCCCAACGTGAAATGTTTAACCGATTACACTGTTCTGAAATACATACACAAATCCTGAGAATGATAATAAATAAATGAAGGAACGCACAAGGATTCAAGATCGAATGAAGTTGCAACGACTTACGAGGAAGATTCTCAAGAAAATCTTCATCCATTGATTCTATTTTTAATTCCTCATTCCTCAGAATAATAACTCGAGATTTCTTGTGGAACAGTAGCACCATATAAAATACCGTTCATTCCTCGTCAACGCCTCTGTGCATATTTGCTGAAGAAATCACTGGGACGCACTGGGACATATTCTTCTGAAACCTGTCAGGTCCATCCGTTATTGACACAAGATCTGCCTATGCCTTTCAAAAGGTGTAATTTAAGCCTGAAAACACATACACACTCTTACACACACACACAACCTGCATGGTGACCTCCACACCTTCTATGCACGTTATTTAGAGCATATCTCCAGTCAGTAGTCATAAATAATTTCGACAAGCCAATAATCTTTACAGGCTGGTTATATAAACCTGTTTGAAATTTTTGGCGTAAAAAATACACACACACACACACACACACACACACACACACACACACACACACACACACGTGCCATAAAAGTATGTCTGGTTAGTGTACGCCACCTGCTTGTGTTTCATGAAATTCCTTCTCTGTTAAGGTGAGTTCACAGGTAAATCAGGTGATCTAGAAAAGCATCTTTCAAAACAAAGCTTGCAAGAAACATCATTGCTAATGCAGAAAAGTATGAAGTGGGTGCATTTCTTTCTTCTCGTGTGTTTTCATTCTTTTGGTTTATTGAAATTAACATTTAATTTATTGCCTTTTTCCTCTCGTGCGTCAGGTTGAATCAAGCTCGAGGCTCCGCCTCCGTAGGCAGGTCTCGAGGTGTCTGGAGCTCTATATTAGACAGCTCTCTTTCATATATAACATGTTCTCGCACTTGTGCAGGTAGACCTTCAGAAGCTCTTACAAGTTGGAGAATTGTTGAACCTTGCAAAAAAAAGACTAAGACACCTCTTTTGGGGTTTTGGTATACACCCGGGATTTTGATTCTTCTTCTCCTTCTGAGAGCAGGACTTGCGATCATGAAGCTGGAGGTGTTCTGCGGCGCGCATCACCACGCCAAAGCGCCGGAGATGTGCAGCGACGCGGAGACCAGCGTGCCGTCCCCGCTCTCCGGAGAAGACGAGCTGGGCTCGGACGGCGACTGCGCGGCGCACAGCCCGTGCGCACCTGTCGCGTCCTCCTCTTCCTCTTCCTCCTCCTCATCCTCCGCAGCCACCGCTGCCGCAGCGCGCATCGAGGGCAAAGACAAGGGCAAGCCGTACACGCGCAGACCCAAGCCGCCGTATTCGTACATCGCGCTGATCGCCATGGCCATCCGCGACTCAAGCTCGGGCCGCCTGACCCTCGCCGAGATCAACGACTACCTCATGCGCAAGTTCCCGTTCTTCCGCGGCGCATACACGGGCTGGCGCAACTCGGTGCGCCACAACCTGTCGCTGAACGACTGCTTCCTGAAGGTGCTGCGCGACCCCTCGCGTCCCTGGGGCAAGGACAACTACTGGATGCTGAACCCGCATAGCGAGTACACGTTCGCCGACGGCGTGTTCCGGAGACGCAGAAAGCGCATCGGCAAGTTAAAGGCGGGCCGCGAGCACGACGAGGACGCAGGACGGGCCGCCGCAGACGCGCCTTCGACGACGTCCAAGTTCACGAGCTCGTTCGCCATTGACAGCATCCTGAGCCGCCCGTTCCGTAGGAGGGAGCAGCCGGAGCCGTGCGCGCCTGAGGACTTTGGTGCGCCCGCGGCGCCGTTCCACGCTCTGGTTGGCGGCGTGCACGCGCTCCGCGCCTACGGCATGATGGGGGTCGCGTTGGATGACTTTACCGCCGGGCTGCGGCATGAAAGAGACTTTCCCGGGGCGCCCCTCGGCTCAGAGCGCTTTACGCTCCCAAGGGCCACACCAGCCACCATGCGCGTCTCCACCAAAGCCGAAGCCTTCCATCCGTTTCAGATTGACTACTTATTATCCTAATGGCGCGCCGGGACAATGGCTCATATTGCACTTTAGACGTACTACTTAATGTTTATGGACCCGTTTTAAACAAAATACATTTCATCACGAAGTGGACTTGCTATAAAAATGCACAAATGCAGGGAATTGATTTTCTCCTTGGCAGTAAATACTGTTGTATAATAATGTTATATCTTGTATTTATGATGTGCTGTTGGTCAGTTATTTTTCTTCTCTTGTGTGTTTTTGCTGCAATCGGGATTTGACCTGAGATGAAATATCACTTTGCTTGTTTTGTCATCTCTCAAAGCAATGGCACTGACAGCTATGCTGTTTCCTGGGATGTTTTATTTTATTTTATTTTATTTTTTAGAATTAAAAGGTCAGCTGAAAGGTACAATGAGATGCTCGGCTCTGCCTGTAAACTGGACAGCAATGCTAATGTCTACTGAAAAGAATGCATGCGGATTTTTTTATAATGAGCAATAAAAATTTATTTCTGTAGCAAAGAAAACAAATAAACGTGGCAATTCATTCTTTTAATTTTTTTGTAATTCATGAGACATAGGAAATGATGTGATGGAGTTTTCAAAAATCAACAAAGCAAGGATGGTGTAATTATATAGTGTACACGAAAGCAACAAACAGACTGAAAGGGGGAAAAAGCAAAAAGTGTGTGTGAAAGAGAAAGAGAAAGAAAATTACATATTCAAGTAACAGTACTGATCCGCTGTAGCTAAACTAAAAAGACTGTCTAACCCAGTTATCTAACCACACAGAGATCCTCAAGGTTATATATTGTGCCATATCATTTTTTAAGGTCAAGGTTAAAGGTTTGAGCCGCTGTCTGTGGTCCTGAACCCTAAACAGGGTCACAGTCATTAATTCCTAGATTTTGCTTTATTTTTTTCACACTTTTACTATCATCAAACTAAGTTTTTTCGTGGAAGCGTTACATTTTCAACAATATCATGAAAGCTTTTCAGAACTAACTGAAACCATGTTTAAATCCACCTTGTGTGACCCCAATATGAGGACACACCCCTTCAAGAACCTTCAATTAAAACTCAAGGTTTATTCACCAATTAACCTGAGGGACATCTTGGCTTATTTTGAGGACAGGAATATGTGGACAGCTGAGTATTTGGTATATGCTTTAAAAACATCCATTCCATATTCAGTCCCTATTTGCTATTAATCTGAGAAGGGGTTCCACTAGATTTTGTGAAGATTTGTGCCCATTCAGATACAATAGTGTTAGTAAAGTCAGGTGCTGATGTAGATGAGGTGAGGAGGCCTATGGTGCAGTCAGTGTTCTAATTTACAACCCATTTAAAGCATATTTTCATACTTTCTGGAACAGGTTTTTGGGAACAATTCATGCTACCACATTCAGAGACGTCCTGCACAATTACGTGCCTCCAACTTCATGGTAACAGTTTTGGGAAAGAACCACATCTGGCTGGAAAAGTCAGGTGTCCCAATACTTATGTTTAGATATTGAAGCTGAGAAATCTGATCCGTATCATAAATATGACATCAAAGTTTTTTATTTAGCAGACAGAGCAAATCATCTGCCAGTGTCTACAGATATAATCTGATCTGATATGTAGTTTGGACACACTCCTACACACACCCTTACAGCAAAGTGCTATAATCATCTGTCAATATTATTTATTACATTATAGTCTAATCATTACACATTTTCACCTGGATGATGTGGTTAGATAATAACTTTTACTATTATGTTGCAAATTTAATATTGAAACTCTTCCTCCTGTGAAAAAAAGGAAGTGTGTTTTATAAATTTACCGAATACGATATACAAGGTATGTTTCAGAAGAAATCAAGAGATATTCAACTGACAATATTAAAAAAGAAATATAACACACCAGAATGATGGGCAGATAATAGTTAAACAAACATTAAATACAAGAACATATTTATTTCATACAAGGTCTAATTTACACAAGTAATTAAATACAAAACATTTTCTAACAAATATAATATTCACCTCAGAAAGAAAAAAAAAAGAGAGATCGCTAAACACTCTATTTGGACAAATGTATTGAGACTCCTGACTTTTCCAGCCATATGTGTTTCTGCCCCAAACTGTTACCACAAAGATGAAAGCACACATTAATATAACCCTAGATGGATGCAGTAGCATTCAATTTTCCCTTCACTGGATCTGGGAGACCCAAACCTGTTCCAACATGACAATATACCTGTGCACAAAGAAGTTCTGTAAAGGTCTGCTTTACATGGGTTGGTGTGGAAGATCTCCTGCTACAGATCTCTGACCTCAACCTAATTAAACAGGATGAAGGTGAACACTGACTGCACACCAGGCCTCCTCACCTCCCCTACATCATTATCTGAATTTACTAACATCCTTGTGAATGAATGAATGAACACAAATCCCCACAAGCACACTTGGAAATCTAGTGGAACATCTTCCCTGAAGAGTGGAGCTTATTATAACAGTAAATGGGGACTAAATGTGGAACGGGATGTTAAGAAATCCCTTAAACAATCAATCAATCAATCAATCAATCAATCAATCAATCAATCAAATCTGTCTGTCTGTCTGTCTGAATAAAAGCATTTATGATTTATGATTTAATACATTATTTGTGTGTAATAATATTAAGTATCTAAAAGTAGTAACTTCAATAGTAAATAATAAAATGTATCTAATTCAATAAAGAAAATCACAAACACCCACGAGGTCCAGGGTTTCTGAGAAACCCCAAAAAAACCGTTTTTGTCTGGATTCAGTGTGAAATTTATTGTATGAAAAGAAATTAAAAACTGATTTTTTCTTAGGGAAAAAATAACAAAATATACAAGAATTTTTAGGGGCTGTGTAATCAGACACACCCCTAAACTGATACTTCCTGAATACAGGACGCATCAGTTTTTATATATAAACATAGCAGTGTGTCTTGACTCTAAGATATTTTCCTACTCTTTATAAGAAAGAAAGAAATCTGAGATCCATCAGATTGTAGTAGCACAGTTCACTCCACATCACCCCACAGATTATTTGCTGGAATCAGGTCTGAGCTCTGACTTGGTCTTTGGAAATGTGCTTTGGCTCATCACTGTACTGAGAGAGAGGTGAAATTCCTTTTCCATCTTCAGCGTCCTACAGACTCGAGGAGGTTCTGGACTTAAACCGACAGGTATTACTGATTTCCTGAAGCAGCTCTAAAGCATGATGCTGCCACCACCATGTTTCAGCATTGGTATGATCTTTTTTTGCAATGTGCCTTTGTTTTTGCACCAAACATACCTTCAGACCAATTTGCCACATGGTTTTGGGTGATTATTTGGATGATTTTAATCTAAGAAATATTTTTTATCTAGCTGCCTTACCCATAAACCAGATATGTGACAAATATTTGATAGATAGCTGGATACACTGGCAGATAGAAAAAGCTAAATATGCTTATTGTGATGTGATAAATATTTTTCAACATGAGACAGAATGTAGTTGATTTGTTGTGATCACAGCTACATGCCAAAATATAATAGACTTTTTTTCATACTTAAATGCAACCAGGTTATTGTAGCTTTATTATTAGTTTTACTCCTGTCTACATTAAAACACCTACACCTTTACAGCAGCACACCTACACCTGTGCATATCAGTGTAGAGCATTCAGCCTATCCGTATGCGATTGGTCTATTGGGGTAAAGAAACAACACCACGTGACTGGGCTGGTACAGGTGAGCAACAGGCATAACGGAGAGTCAATGCTGCAGCCTACAGGTAGCAAAGCACAGCGCTATAAGAAGCTCAAAGCAAAAATAAATATTTCCCCTAATTGTTAAAAATCCACAAATGATAAATAATTCAATAATTACATCCCTCGCTCTTAGAGTTTTAGGAAAGAAAAAAGTGATAAAAAACGTAATATGTGATGCCTTTATATTTTTGTTATATAAATATGTAAATAAATAAATAAATAAATAGCCTTGTGCGAGTATATATATTTTTATTTTTAATTTAATTTATTTTATTTTATATATATATATATATATATATATATATATATATATATATATATATATATATATATATATATATATATATATATATAATTTTTTTTTTATTATTATTATTATTATTATTATTTTTATTTATTTTTTACTTTTTTTCGCAGCGGTACATTAATCCCACAAACCAAATATCACACAGGTCGTTTTATTCCTCTTGCTTTATTAAGAAGGTTTAATTTTCTACATGTTGCAGACCACGCCCACTTATGTGTCATATCTATTAAGTCATATCGGTTAAAGTGTTCCAGGTTATCTATCTTTCTGTCTGTCTGTCTGAATGTCTGTCTGGCTGTCTGTCTGTTTCTGCCTGCCCAATCTATTCAGCATTACAGCCTAAATGTGAGCACCGATTCTTATAATTAAGTCTTCAATCAGTCAACAGAATGTAATTTAGGAATTAGGTATACGGGCCGGAAGTGGCTCGTTCCACTTCCTGCACAAGTAAACTGGGAAAAAGGGGGAACCTCATTAATCATTTCAAACAAATCATCGAATGAGGAAATAGGTCTACGACAATCTATTTATTTAAAAACATATATTATGAAAATATTTGCGAATTAAATCGTACTCGTTATTTCACCACGTGATGAGACACACAAACTGCACTTCTCTTTCAAAATTCACTTTTCGAAAGTTTATTTTAAGTAAAGCCCCAGTGTAATCCATCACTATTGAACTAATTGGAGTATTTATTTGTTTACTTCTGATTATAAACAGTGTGAGAGGGGGGAAAGTGGAGGAAAAAGTCAGTCCTCGGCGCCTTTCTGAATTTACTGTTGATTTTTTCTTTCCCTTTTTTTTTTCTTCCCTTAGAGAGGACACAGACGGATTTGGGAATTAAGTATTTATGTTTTCTGTCTCGGCCTACAAATATCCGCCTTGAGAAAGCAGTGGTGTGAGTTCACTATTCTCCAGCCGAGTTACACACAACCAAACACACAACCAAACCTTACACACAACCAAACCTTACACACAACCAAACTATGACCCTATAAAGCTAATTTTAGATACACAACCCACCAAAAATAATAATAAAAAAAGACTCCAGTGCACAGCTTCTGGTATCATAACAATGCCTTCCCAACATCGTGCTCGTATAGAGTTAACCTTTCAACAGTCTTTCAAGTGTGTTTTAAACAGGGTTTTGAGGGTTTTTTTCTGTCTTTACGCAGTGCGCAGCTTCCTTTAAGGCGGTCGCGCATCCTGGACGCAGCAGGGATATGAGGTTTGATGTTGCAGGAAATTCGGTGGATATTATTATTCTTTACCTTTATTGTTATGGTGAGAGTTGATTTTTATCTCCACCTCTCCTTTTTTTCGGCTCCTTTGAGGAAAGCGAATGGCTTTGAAACTGGACCCCCGGGGGGGATTTTTTTTGTTGTTGTTGCGTATTTCCAACCATCCAGTAATCATCAAAACAATTTTATTAAAACACATTCATGTTAATTAAAACCTACATTCTTTATGTACATTTAGTAATCAAATTATGTGATCTAATTTTCTATCTTTCTATCCCTCTCTACACACACACACACACACACACACACACACATATATATATATATATATATATATATATAGGCCCTCTATCAACACGCTATCTATCTATCTATCTATCTATCTATCTATCTATCTATCTATCTATCTATCTATCTATCTATCTATCTATCTATCTATCTATCTATCTATCTATCTATCTATCTATCTATCTATCTATCTATCTATCTATCTATCACCGTGTAAAGACCAAGCAAAACGTGTAATTACTAGGGATTTTTCAAAGGCCATAAAGCAAAATGCTGCCTATTATTATTATTATTATTATTATTATTATTATTATTATTTGAAGAATATAATTATTTCCATTTTAAAACATTATTTTTAAATTCAACACGTTATTACATTTTCAGGATCATGATTGGTTCGCGATTTAAAGCTAATTAAACCACACTTTCTACAATTAATTACTCTGCTCTCCAGGGATCTCCGGCTCGCGCTGGAAAACTGAGACCGCACTGTGTGTGGCATGGAGGGGTCTGAGCGGCCTGATGGAAAAAGCCTGCTTCCACTCAAATGTCCAAGTCATTTATACAGAACAGCCCTTTACAAGCGCACACACACACACACACACACACACACACACACACACACACACAAACCACATCCATGAATTTCTAAACCGGATGTTGAAGCTAGGCTGCATTATCTCCTCTCTTTTAGATCAATTAGAGTTCACAAATCACACCAGGTAGATCTTCAGATCTTTCACCAAAAACACATTAGAAAACCAGAAATAAGTGTAGGATGATCTACGTGTTTATTGAGTGTGAAGATTGTGTGTGTTGGATCAGATAAATCCACCAAAACCAAATACGCGTCTGGACCTGAACCCGAACTTCCAAACTTATTGGTTATTGCACAATAGTTTCAAATCAGATTCTACACCTGAGCACTTTATACATCTCACACATTTTCCTTTTTTTTTGTTCATTGATTTTTCTTTCTCAAACTGTTACCCTAAAGTCTGAAACCCACAATTGTATAGCAGGTCTTTGGATGCACTGAGATCAATTTTTCCATTTTACTTGAACTAAGCGACCCAAACCTGCTCCAGTGGACCCAAACCCAGCTCTATGTAGATCTGCTTTCCATGGGATAGAGTGGAAGATCTCCTTCTATAGAGCTCTGACATCAACCCTATCGAACACCTTTATTTTTAAGTGCCATGTAATGCATTTAGTTTGCAAAAAAAAAAAATGTAAAAATAAATAAATAAAAAGAAAAGAACAAAGAAAAGAAAAGAAAAAAAGGAAGGGCGATACTAAAATAATATATACTATATATAACTATTTAAAGAACTATAAACTATAACTATAATACTATAATGCGTTTTTAAACTACTTCCTATAATAATAAAATAATAATAGTAATTATTATTATTATTATTTTATTATTATAATATTTATCACTATAATAATAATAATAATAATAATAATTATGATGATGATGGTGATGATTATTATTATTATTATTATTATTATTATTATTATTATTATTATTCCATGACGGTTGCAGGGGGAGAGGGTGGGAAAAGCGATGGTGATTAATTACTGGGGTCTGGCGTGTGCCGCTGTTGACGTGAACGTCTTAGAGACCCGTGATGAACGGCGTGATCGCGTGTATCGAGCTCATGCGCTGTGACTCTGCACAAACTCCTGCTGCTCTGATCGATGGACGCTGGCCAGACAGGGAGGAAAGAGTGGGGTGGGTCTGTGTAGGGGGGAGAGAGAGAGAGAGAGAGAGAGAGAGAGAGAGAGAGAGAGAGAGAGAGAGAGAGAGATTTACGGATTGATAGGTGGTCTCGTTTTGTTTGGCCACACAGCTCAGATGCGTGAGAGAGTTTCCTTCTTCTCTTTAAGGATTCAGTCATCGCCATGGCCACCGGGAGACCGAGCAGGAGTCTCTGCCTCGGCGACACGTAGTGCAGCTGGTGGCGTGGAGGAGAGGAAGAAAAAGATCTGAAATCCAAAACACTGGACTGATTTCCATCAAATAAAATCCGTCTGGGCTCTTCTTTTTTTTCCCTTTTGAATTATTTATTAGTATTGTTTTATTTCACCAAGGGGGCAGGGATGACGACCGAAACCGGACAGCAGCAGTTGGACTCGCCGCCGACCCTGCGCTCCAGCCCGGTTCACGCCGCGCACCAGAGTTCGCGCACGGTTCTGGAGAGCACCAGCGCCACAACCGCATCCAAAAGCAAAAAATCCAACTCGGGCATGAGGCGCCCTGAGAAACCACCCTACTCATACATTGCCCTCATCGTGATGGCCATCCAGAGCTCACCGACCAAAAGACTGACCCTGAGCGAGATCTACCAGTTTCTGCAGGCCCGTTTCCCGTTTTTCCGCGGCTCCTACCAAGGCTGGAAAAACTCTGTAAGGCACAACTTATCTCTCAACGAGTGCTTCATCAAGCTTCCCAAAGGTCTCGGGCGGCCCGGTAAGGGTCACTACTGGACCATCGATCCTGGCAGTGAGTTCATGTTCGAAGAGGGCTCGTTCCGGAGGCGCCCACGGGGTTTCCGTAGAAAGTGCCAAACTCTGAAGCCCATGTACCGTATGATGAACGGGCTCGGCTTCGGCGCTTCCGTGCTGCCGCAGAACTTCGACTTCCAGCCGCCGCCGGCGCCGTTGGCGTGCCACGCGGGCGGCTACAACCTGGACGCGATGGCGAGCGGCGCGTACGACGGTCTCGGCGCTGCCTCCGCTCACCACGTGCCGAGCCCGGGCTCCGCGTACATGTCCCCGGCGTGCCAGGTAACCTCGAGCGGCGGAGACTACGCGCACGACAGCACCGCCAACAGCGTCGGGAGCGGCAGCAGCCCGCTGCATTCAACGCCGTCCATGAGCGGACCTCTGGACTGTCCATCCCCGTACACCGCCGCCACCGCGCACTGGCCTTCCTCCGCCGTGTCGCCCTACATCAAGCAGTCTCCCCTGGCTGCAGGCAGCCCGACATCCTCCTCATCCTCCGCGTTACACTCCGGAGTGGCGCCATACGCCCTGGAACAGAGCTACCTGCACCATGGAGCCAGAGACACTGCAGATATCACAGGTAGGGTTTCATTTCCTCCTCAAAAAATCCCGTCAAATCTCCATATCTACATGAAGACAAAGTCTCAAACCTCACGGTTTATTATTAAATCGAATTATGATCAGAATAAACTTCATATTTTGTTTTAATACGAATTATTAAATGATCATCAAATGTAAATTTGCATTTGATGGTCAATTATTTGTGAATTCCTATTAAAATAAATAACTAGAAGACTGAGGGATGCCCGGATTTGTTATTTTCTTTTTATTAAAAAAAAATTATTTTGTGTAATTTTTTTTACCATAAAATTAAAGGGAACGAAAAAAAAAAAAACATTATAAATGCCTTCCGAAAAACAACACAAATTAAACTGACTTTTAAATTTAGAATATATAAAATGAATTAAGTAAAAATCATTTTTAAAACCAAGATTTTCTTCCTCTCTATCTGCGAGTGTGTGTGTGTGTGTGTGTGTGTGTGTGTGTGTGTGTGTGTGTGTGTGTGTGTGTGTGTGTGTGTGTAACAAGACATTTGGTCTCAAAGGGCTTGTAGCCATGATATTAGTTCCTGAGCTAAAAAATTCAAGACAGAGATATCCTACAATAAAGAATAGACTTTCCTTTTTTTTTTTTTTTTTTTACCAGATCTACCTTTTGTATTTGATGATGACTGGAATATTACATTTTCAATTAACATTATACACTTAGAAAATATAATCAGATTAAATGATCAGTTTGAGACATAATCATGATTGGGAAACTAGCAATGATTTTTTATACGTTGTGCTAAAATTTGCTCGCTTGATGACATTTGCTTCGACCTCTTTAGTGAGCACTTAGGTATTTTCTGATAATAGCCTTCCTCACCATCCTTTATTAACCCCCAACCCTCAGGGTTATAAAAACACTGCTTTATCCAAGCAAATCAGGGGCTAAAAGCCCAGCAGCGAAGCAGGCTGAAGTGGATTTGACCTCCCGGGTGGTTGAAGGTTGCTCGATGGTGGGGTGATGGGGTTTTCCACTGGCTTAGGGTCCTGTTCAAATGTATATAAGGGATAATTTAACTATGTAAGGACACAAACACTAGTGTGGGCTCTGGAGGCCTTGTGTCTGAGCTTCTTAATGCCAAATAAGAGCTGCCAATCACTTGGAATGTTGTTTTATGAAAGTCAGGCCCAGTAAAGCCAGATAAACCATGTAGGGGGAAATAAAAACATAGCACCATGCAACGAACCATCACATAGGATCCAAAGTAAGGCATACACGATACAATAAAATACCATTATGCGATTTACACACAAAAACACTAAGAAATTCTGAAACAAAATCACTTTGTCTATATAGCATGTGATCAAAAAAGCAGTTAATCACACAATTATATTTTGAGATGTGGAGTTCAAGGAGACCAGGATTTCAAATACCAAAAGATCTTGAGATTGAGTGACAACCTACATCATAGTCAAAAGTTTAATCTTCTACATGTATAAGTAAATCATAAATCTATCTTTTTTTTATATATTGATTATGACGTTGGCTGCGGGGTAGAAAGCATGTCTAGCATCATTTTCTTTGTTCCATCTTGAACACACAAGCCATCAATTGAACAAATTATGCCGCAATAAGTCTTGAGCTACAGCAGAGCTCTGGGGAATGAATAATAAACAATGTCGAACATTGTCACGTAATTTAATAACATGTATATTAAACATTTTAAATAAATAAGCACGGTATGAATTCCTTGCTGACCCAAAACAGATATATTGATTGCATAACAAAACCATACTGGTGCAAATAGTATGGTTTTGTATTATAGCGTGTCTATATGTGTGTGTGTGTGTGTGTGTGTGTGTGTGTGTGTACTGTTCGTGTTTTCTTTTTCAGAGAGCCATAGGTTAATAAACCCAGTTTAACTAAAGACCTCTTCTTACCAACCACCTTCTTATCTTTATTTGTGAATACACTGCAAGATCTGAAGCTATTCCAATCTTAATAGCAATTATAATTATTTTATTAGATTTAAGTCCTGGTCATGATCCTAAAAACATTCCTGAATGCTGAAAATGAAAACTATAAGGGCTTTGAGTCTGGATTTGAGTTTCAAACCCCAAACAATAAAATGCTAATATTTCATCATCAATAATAATTTAAAAAACTCAATCAATTGATGAATCAATCTGTCAAAAAATAATAATCATAATTAAAAATCAATTAAAAGCAGCCCTTTTGCGCCTATATTTTTATTTTACCTGCACGGAAAAGTAAAAAAAAAAAAAAAAAGATAAATTAAAAAATTTAAAAATTAGAAAATAATAAATACATAAATAATAATAATAATAATAATAATAATAATAATAATAATAATACATTTGAGATAACTCACATATTACAGATTACTTTTCTATATTATGTATTCAATCATAAAATCTAAGCATGTTATTACAAATAAATATGATTTCTATTAACAATTCATTTATTTCTGTTGATTTATTTCGTTTGGTTTAAAATGGGATTATATTCAAATCTAAAGCTAAAACAGATCTATATATTTATTAATATTTTATGACGTGTGTGCAGTAATTGATCACATGATTGTGGGTTTTTGGTTGCAGTGGGAATTCCTCGTTATCAGTCTCATTCCTCTCCAGTATGCGACCGGAAGGACTTTCTGTTGAACTTTAACGGCATCGCCTCGTTTCACACGAGTGCTGGAGGATCTTACTACCACCACCATCACCACCACCATCACCACCAACTCCACCATCAGGGGATATGTCAAGACATCAAGCCGTGTGTGATGTAGACCAACAGGCAGGACACACCAGTGTGGAGACTGATATGTACAGTATGTATATGGACTTCTGAAATATAAATGATGGAAAACCATAACAGTGTTATAGTTATTACTAGTCTCACACACGCGCGAGCGCAAAGATGATGGTGGAAATGCTGCTCACTGACTTGTAAGAATGAAGTCAATTGTCTGAAACGCATAGCACTTCCAAGAGAAAAAGGAGAGAAATAAAAAGAGAGAGAGAGAGACTGAGGAATATAGTTCTCTCTGCAATTTCCAGGTTTCTTCTCTTGGAATATCCTATATATTGATTTTTTTTTGTTGTTGATTTTTTTGCAAGGCTGTAAATGATCACCAGTGACTGCACTTATTATCCTCCAGCAGTATGTTTCCAATCACTGTGTTCAAAATGTAACACAACCCGCAGGTGCTGTCGGGAGATTTCTGCCCCCCAATTCCCCCCACCCGCATTTTCTGTACATTTCAATAAAAGCTTAAATATGTAAAATAATAAAAATACAAACAAACAAAAAAATACTTATGGATGTCAAAGCTTTTCTTTTATTCGAGATGATCGATTGGGTTGGAGATGTTTCAATGGATCAGGAATGCTATTTTATTAAGTGGAGAAAATAAATAATTTGTTTGCTGTTTAAAGGTCAAATCATGGCTGATATACGTTTTTTCTTTTATTTCTTTATATATATATATATATATATATATATGTATATTTAGTCAAAAAATGTAAAAAGATCATTCTTGATCATTGTGTTTTATCTCCTAAAGGTTGGTGTTCCTGATTTGCTTTATGCGTTCAAATATAAATTCATATGAATTTGTTGATTTTACAGTTTGGTGGGTTTCCTAAAATTCATCCTTCAGAAACGCGCATTTGCTCGTCGTTCATTTTTAAACTGATATTTTAATTAATCATGTAAACACGTCTTTTTTTTATTATTAACGTTGATTGGATTACAATGGGAACGATTAGATGTTTTTGGTGTGTTTTGTTTTTCTGCTCTTCTTTTTCTCTTTCGTGTTTTTTTTTTTTTATTATGCAGACTCGGACAGTTTGACAGTTTGACTGCTTCAGTTTGCTGCAAATCCGACAAACTGTAATGCTGCTCTGATAGGACCCGGATTTAAGTGTTTAAAACTACTAATTAACTTCATTAAATCTGAATTTTAGTTGTCCCAATTTATGAATACTGGGCTGATCACGTGATCGCATATTCAGATCTATTACATTCTAACATTTTAGGCTCTTAAAATTAGGAAATTGGAGACGTCTTATTTATTTATTTTTTATTCTATTACAAACTCGGTATCAGATCAGACAGTATCAGATGAAATTTATTATTGACTCGGTATCAGATCAGAAAGTATCAGATCAAATTTATTATTGACTCAGTATCAGATCAGACAGTATCAGATGAAATTTATTATTGACTCAGTATCAGATCAGACAGTATCAGATCAAATTTATTATTGACTCAGTATCAGATCAGACAGTATCACATGAAATTTATTATTGACTCGGTATCAGATCAGACAGTATCAGATGAAATTTATTATTGACTCGGTATCAGATCAGACAGTATCACATGAAATTTATTATTGACTCGGTATCAGATCAGAAAGTATCAGATCAAATTTATTATTGACTCGGTATCAGATCAGACAGTATCAGATCAAATGTATTATTGAGCTCTTATATCTAATATTCATTAGTTTGTGTTATTGCTGCACCCAACAGAATTCAAATCAATAATTTATAAACACGTGGATCGATAACTAATATGCAAAATACTTCATAACAACAATTCAAGATATAATATATAATATCTTTAAATGTTATTGTACAGATGAAAATACTCAGATATTTAAATACTAAATAAATCTGCACTGAGGGATCACTGGAATTAAAGGGTAAATTGAAGTCCCTCTAAAAACCGTTTGAAAACCAATGATCACACACACACACACACACACACACACACACACACACGCACGCACGCACACGCACGCACGCACGCGAAACAATCAAGAAATACATTTTCGAAAGTATAGCACTAAAACACATTAGAACTTAAGGAAAAAATACATCACCTTTTTTACAGTATGGTTTATTGTATTTTTTATAAAAATGAAAGAAACATCACATATGTCATCCTGAACCTTCCTCATCAGTTTTGCATCACCGACAGTAATGATTTAACCAAACGCTATGAAAAATAAATAAATAAAAGAAAATCAGCAAACTATCACATTTATAAAATAAATTATATTGAAAATTAAATTTAAAAATTGTAACTATGCAACTGACACATTTCAAAAAGAATTTATATATAAACTATCTATCTATCTATCTATCTATCTATCTATCTATCTATCTATCTATCTATCTATCTATCTATCTATCTATCTATCATCACACAGACGCACACCTTTCATACTTTGGTGTAAAACCTCTCGTAGAAAAACTGAAAGACTGAAGGACACATTACTTTTATTTACGGTTAATTATAATATCAATGGGGGCAAATTCCAACTTAAATACTGATATAGTCATTTAATTTCAGTCCCAGTCTAAAAATATAAGATTTTCTTGGCAAAGACACATAAGCTATGATCTGCATCATCACGCTTAAATAAAATTTCTGGATAATGACGGATACTGCGAACAAATAAGCAGTTTATTGAGCTTCAGCACCACCTTGTGGTCGAATTAAAATACATTTTTTCCTGACACGAAAGAAAAAAAAGAAAAATAAAAACTATTTGAAATAGGAATTAGTGTGTTGCACTGCAAATTCTGGCCATAATTTGGTTTCATTTGGTACTGCAATGATGTAATATATGGTCAAAAATATTTGAACATCCTCACCTATACCACAATATGTGTTCATTCCCCAAAATGTTACCACAAAGTTGGAAGCACACGGTTTTTATAGGACGTCTTTGGATGTGGTAGCGTGAAATATTCCATTCACTTGAACTTCCAGCATGAAAATGCTCAAGTGCACAAATCCAGCTCCTATAAGATATACTTCACTTGGGTCGGAGTGGAAGATCTCCTGCTATAGAGCTTTGACCCTATTAAACACGATGAATGTGAATGCTGACTGCACCCCAGACCTTCTCACCTCACCTACATTAGTACCTGACCTTACTAACACCCATGTAGCTAAATGAGATCTCACAAATCTCTACAAAATCTAGTGGAACATCTTCCCAGAAATGTGAATGTTAGTATGACATCAAATTTGGACTAAAGGTATGTTCAAAAATTACAGCATCCAGAACCTTTTGGTTATATAATGGATGTGAGTCTAATTTTGACAATTTAACTCTTAATGAAGAACTTTTGTAAGATAGAAAACAGGAGAGAAGATCAGACTCCCTCACCCCCACAGTGTTGTTATAGTATTTTATTAGTAATGTATGTAATTTCATGCTAAGTTTTGCATATCTGCTACCTTGGATGGGTTCCTCTTGTATATAAGATCATTGATCTTAGTGGGACTTTGTGGTAAAATGAAGGTAAAAGGAATACAAATAAAAAAACGCTAAAGTAGTTTGTCAAATTCATCTTGTGCCTTTAGCAAAATTGCCTCATCCACCAAAATCCTCCATGTACCTCACGATTAAATATTTACAATCACTGAATCAATCCGGATACTATGCAACTGTAATTGCACTATATGTTAACTGTAGGTTACAGTTGTTTACCAGCACCACATTAATATTCACCAGGGGAGTTTAGCGGTTAAAGCATTGGACTTTAAATCAGAGGGTCATGAGTTCAAATCCCAGCCCCTGAGCAAGGCCCTGAACCCTGTAACTGCTCAGACATAAATGGGATTAGAAAATCTGCCAAACACTTAAATGTAAAAGCGATTAAACTGACCGTGTTCAACCAGCCAATAAGAATCAAGTATTCAGACTGACCATAGTACAAAATCTATAGATTTGTGTAACAGGATACAAGATGTTTTATTTAATGATTTATATTCAATCGAATAAATAATAATCTGCTATTAACTTTATAGATATAACACAAAAATATATTGATTATATAAACACAAAATTTATTTTATTTTAGTGCTAATTTAGACTCAACTGAATAACATGAGCCTGCAATATTTATATCAGTGTTTGTATGCTGAGGCAGATCCTGAGCGGAAAAACCGTTTTGTAGTGTTCTAGCTCCATCTAGTGGTTTAGTGATGGTATACATTCTAAATCCTGTTCGTTTAGCACTATTTCTGGACATTGTCTCAAAGCAGCTTTACATAATGTTAGAATTATAGAACAAAATTAAGTCAAATGTATGTGTATTTATCTATGGGGCAACTGTGGCGAGGAAAAACTATATATCAGATAATATGTGGCTCAAAAGGAAACATTTTGGGTCAACTGGGTTACACCGAAAGAGTGATTATAAATCATTAAAATGTTTCAAACACAAAAAAAATCATGAGAAGCAAAGTGTATAATTATGAGTAATGTGCTTTCGACAGTCTTCTACAGTCAGTTGGATTGTGCATCCAGGAGGCTCCTGAGATCTGAGAACATTAGAGATTCACATCAACGCCTCCATGCCAGAGCCTTTGAAATTTGTAAACGTAAATGATGAGATTTTCTGTTGTTGTTTGTATGTAACCTCAAAGACTGTAAGTCAACACAAGAATTGAAAATCATTCAACTTCAAGACCCAAACCAAATTAAATTCAGCCTTGTACAAACCCGATTCCAAAAAAGTTGGGACACTGTACAAATTGTTAATAAAAAAAGAATGCAATGATGTGAAAGTTTCAAATTTCTATTTTTTATTTAGAATACAACATAGATGACATATCAAATGTTTAAACTGAGAAAATGTATAATTTTAAGGGAAAAATAAGTTGATTTTAAATTTCATGGCATCAACACATCTCAAAAAAGTTGGGACAAGGCCATGTTTACCACTGTGTGGCATCCCCTCTTCTTTTTATAACAGTCTGCAAACGTCTGGGGACTGAGGAGACAAGTTGCTCAAGTTTAGGAATAGGAATGTTTCCCATTCTTGTCTAATACAGGCTTCTATTTGTTCAGCTGTCTTAGGTCTTCTTTGTCGCATCTTCCTCTTTATGATGCGCCAAATGTTTTCTATGAGTGAAAGATCTGGACTGCAGACTGGCCATTTCAGTACCCGGATCCTTCTTCTTCTACGCAGCCATGATGTTGATGGTGCCTTTCCAGATGTGTAACCTGCCCATGCCACATGCACTCATGCAACCCCATACCATCAGAGATGCAGGCTTCTGAACTGAGCGCTGATAACAACTTGGGTTGTCCTGATCCTCTTTATTGGTCCTTCAGCTGTTCCTTATTTGCACATTTCACTTTTCCCGCCTCTTATTGCTACCTGTCCCAACTTTCTATAGGTGAATCATTGATGTCACGTGCTGTTTATTGTTAAACGTGAGACTGCGTGCTATATTATATTTATTATTTATAATGTATAAAATATATAATTATATTTATCAATTTATATATTTATTTCATTTAGCAAATTTTCATGATTTCGTGCTTTATCATTATCATTATTATTTTATATAAATTGCAGAGCCATTTTAAATAGATATGCCTTTTTTTATTTTTTTTTATTCAGTATCCATTTAAAAATATATCCGGTGAATAATCGGTTATCGGCAGGTTGGATCCAGAGTAGCTATCGTATCTGTAAAATCGGTCAACCTTTCCTTTAAAATATATAGAACTACAGGTAGTGTATGCAGTATTTAATGGTATTGTTGCTGTACAAGTAACTACACACTACAAAGTTGTATGAATTAAACTTTTATGCATAACTTTCTAGCTAACAAACCTACCAGGTTACTGAAATCCCATCTGAATTAGCTTAGCAACTATCATTATCTATTGTTATGTAAAGGTGTTACATACATTGAGATATTCATTAGACATAAAGCATTTTCCGATAAGCAGTGTCAGCTGAATGTATACTATCCATTTGCGTGTACTTTTTAAAGTATAATTTTAATAACAACTTTATTACTACTTAATTATTACTACTGTAGCAGTACTTTTACTTTTTATATTGGCTGTAAATGATCAGTTCCCATGAGTGTGCAAAAGGAAAACTGCAATTAGTATTGCAAAAAAGAAGCATAATCAAAGGTTACATAATAATAATAAAAAAGAAGCAAAAAAATAGGAAGAAAAAGAATAAGTAAAAAAAGAAGAAAAAGAAGAAAAACAATGAAATAAAAGAATTTACATTTTCCATGTGTAAATGAATTGCAGTGCCACCTTCTGGCCAATTTTAGTTAATGCAGGCTCTTCATATTGCCTATTGGCTATTAGACTGTGATTGCCAACTAATTGTGTATTAAGATGTTTTATAATTGGTCCAGGTAACACGTGCCAGGGAAGATTTCCAACCATCAAGCTCCTAATCAATATAGTTTCATTTATAGTGCCCTTCGTGGTGAATCATGAAATTTAGGAGCAAGTTTTGGGTAAAGTGTTTCTAACCACATGTATTCTTACATCATAAACTGCAATTGTGATCACAGAATAAAGCTTATTCTATTGCATATGAGGGAAGACCTGGATATTTTAAATCATAAAGATACAAATTGTGATCTTTGGTTAATGTATATATCAAGTTTTTACAAAATGGTACAATATCCAAAGGAAAAAAAAAATCAATGGAGCAACAGTTCTATAGGAGGAAGTGCCTTGTTGAGAAGATATACCAGAGGAAAATGACCAGATTGGTTCGGGCTGTCAGGAAAGATATAAGCACTCACAGAACGCACAACACATCAAACCTTGAAGTAGATGGACTGCAACAAAGGAAAGCCCACATGAGGTTCCAATCTGCAACCATCATGGGAGCAGACTCACTGAAACTGGACAGATGAAGACTGGAGAAAGACCAGGTGATTATTTTACCTTTTCCGAGTTACAATTTTCTCATTTATACAACTGAGCAGTTGGGGGTTAAGGACACAATGGCTGACGATGACCAAATTTAAAAGGGTTCATCTTCTTTTGTATTATTTTCAAGATTGTAATTAAATACTGAAGCCATCCTACTATGAAAGAACACATATGATAAACAAAAAAGTATTAAACAATGAATATGTTTTATATTTCAGATTGTCCAAACTAGCTACATTTAGCTTTGGTGAGAGCTAGCCAACCTCGTAGCATTCTCTCCTTAAAGTTCAAGTGGCAGACATTGTTCATTGTTCTTCATTCATTGTTCTAAAGAGACTGCAAGAGCCAAGCCTTCATGGTCAAATTGCAGCAAAGAAGCCAGTACTTCAGAAGAAGAACAAGCTGAAATAAATTGCATGTGCCAAGATACTTAAGGAGTGGACAATAGATCAGTGGAAATCTATCCTTTGGTCTGTTGAGTCCAAATTTGAGATTTCTGGTTCTAACTTTGTCTTTCTTAGACATACAGAGGGTGAATAGAAGCTTACTGAATGTCCCACTGTGAAGCATGCAGGAGGAGGTGTGATGGTGTGGAGATGCTTTGCTGATGACATAGTTGGTGATTTAGTTAAAATTGAAGGCACTCTTATCCAGCATGGCTACCACAGCATTTTGCAGTGACATGCCATCCCATTTGGTTTGCAATTAGTTGGATTATAATTTGTTTTCCTACTGGACAATGGCCCCAAACACACCTCTAGGTTATGTCAAAGCTATTTGCCCAATAAGTGATGGAGTACTACATCAGATGACCTGGCCTCTACAATTTCCCAATCTAAATCCATTTATGATGGCCTCAGATGACCAGAGAGTGAAGGAAAAGCAGCCGACAAGCACTCATCACTGCTGGGAACTATACAGGTTTGTCGGAAAACCATTCCAGGTGACTATACCACATGAGGTTGACTTAGAAAATATCAAGTTGTCCTCACAAGCAAAATGTAAAAATATAAAAAATTCTGGGTTTTTATTTATTTTTTTACTTCATAATTTCATACACATTCGTTCAGGGTGGATGACTTTGGTATAAATGTATAATGTTGAGAAGAAGAAAAAAAATCAAGAACAACCACTGAAAAAGTGTTTTCAGGCTTTTGACTGGTGCTGGACACTAATATATAGAGCTTGTAAAAGTTTTAAGATAAAAATGTGAGAAGTCTGAAGACTTTCAAACATAAAATTAACAAAAAACAAAAAAAAGAATGTAAATTTGTGAAAATTTAAAAGCATTCATTTTAATTGGAATCGTTGATTAACTGTTATATTGTGTATTGCTGTTTCTGAACATCATTTTATGTAAATAACATAACATATATAGTTTTTGTCTTAAAACAGTTCTACAAAAGCCTGAAACTACACTTCCGTTTTCCCTTACAGTTTTTAAACATATCGTCAAGAAACCATATACTGTCACCTAGTGGATAAAAAAGTAATTGCAAATTTCAGATTATGTTTAGTGGAAGGTTCCAGGTTGTTCATAGAGATGCCCATGAATGTCTGTCATTTTTTTTCCTTTTTTCTTCAGTACTGTTTATTTAGTTTTGTTTGATTTGACATAAAGCTCTACAGAGCATCAACTTAAATCTCTGACAGTTTGAATTAGTAATGTGTTTTCTTGACGTCTTTTTATGAACTTAAAGATTTAGATGTTAGAATGGAGAAGATATGTTTATGAAAAGTATCCTTTTTTACAATTAGTGTTCCCTGTGATGTAATAAATAAATAAATAAAACACTGTGAGACAGTATAGCCTACAGTAGTCTATTCACTTCATTTCAAAGTGTTACTCTTGGGTGCACTGCTTCTTGGAGTGGACGTTTAGGTTAGAGTTTTTATCCAATCAGATTTCAGCTATCACATCATGTGCTGTTGGGGTCAAAGGAATCTGCCTCAAGCCTTTCTTTTGTTACATTATGATCCCCCATGCCTACTTAGACCAAAAAGTGTAGGATATTTGTTAAAACCTTAAATAAAGAAGACTACAGGGGGCAGAGCTTTCCCTTACAAAGCCCCACAGTTATGGAACAGCTTTCCAATTAGCAGTCAGGACTCAGTGTTCAAGTCTAGGCTAAAAAAAAACACATTTGTTTAGTTAATCCTTTTGTCAGAAGGTGTTTTGAGGTAAACAGGCAGATCTACAGAGATCATGGATATAATGTATTTTGGTCTACTGGGCACAACTCCCATAAAAGATGGCACTCGCCAGAACATTCTGATAGAACATCTACAGCAGCTGTTTGCAAATGTTGAAGTAAGTCACCTTTGATTGTCACAGGCTCCGGTTGAGGCCTGGGCCTACTAAAGTCCACCACCATCTCCCTGGTCTTGGTGGTTTTTAGGTGCAGGTGGTTGAGGTCACACTTGCAACAAAGTCCTAGATTAAGCTAGTCTCGCCAGAGTCCCAATTTACACCCTGATAATAATGTAGTGTCTTTAACTTTTAGCAATAAGGATACTTAATAATCTGTATTTTTCTCTCCCTTTCACCCCTTTTACTCTCCCTCTCTCTTTTATCCTCTCTCTCTTTCTGTCAAGTTAAACATTCTCCTGAGGTACCAGTGACCAGTGTTTCTGTTCCATTCCTCTTCTCGGAGCCGCCTGCTTCATCCCAAAGATTGGGATGTTAATGGTGTGTTAATGATGGTAGTAAGAGGTGGGTTGATCCTTGGTGTGAAATGCATGGCCCGCTACTGGAATATAAACATATATTAAAGTATGGTATATCAAAGTAAAAAAAAATAATAAAAAAAAACATTTAGCTGCATACAGAAGCTGGTGAAGTATTTCTGCAAATTGAGTACTCAGTTAAAAAGATGGAATCTACAAGCTTAAAAGACTCCTTGACATACACATGCTTGTTTCTGGTTTCTTGAGATGTTTTTGGAACATCCCATTCCCCATTGAGTCTCCATTTACAGTTACAATAACCTCGCACTTTTTTGGGAAGATGTTCCACTAAATTTTGAAATGTGCATGTTGGGATTCAGATTCAGCCACATGGCTGTTGGTAAAGAAAGGCTCTTGTAAGGGAATTAGGGTCCCCCCAATTAATATTGATTATAATTTTAATACTTGTTAATCAACCCAGCCATTATGGTTGCACAAGCCAGTGCACTCTTAGTGCCGGATAAAGCCCGGTTAAATGGGGAGGGTTGTGTTATGAAGGGCATCCAGCGTAAAATATATGCCAAATCAAATATGTGGATCACAAACATAAATTTCATACCGGATCGGTCGAGGCCCGGGTTACCAACGACCGCCACAGGTATCGTTCACCAACATGGTACCGGTGGAAATTGGGCTATTGTTGGCTGGAAGGAGAGGAGGAAGACATCTACAGAGACGGCAGGGAAAGGAGAAGTGTAGGAGAGTAGAGGTTCAGTTGGTACTTTAAAGGGGAAGAGATAGCAGATATGATAGAGAGGAGAAAGGTAGATATGTTGTGTGTTCGGGAGACCAAGTGGAACGGGAGTAAGACCAGGAACATTGGAGGTGTTTAAACTGTTCTATCATGGTGTGGATGGAAAGAGAAATGGTGTAGAGGTGATTCTGAAGGAAGCGTACAGTAAGAGTGTAGTGGAGGTGAAGAGAGTTTCTGATGAATGTGAAGCTGGAAGTTGAAGGGGTGATGATAAATGTCATCAGTGCCTATGCTCCACAAGTGGGCTGTGAGATGGAGGAGAAGGAAAACTTCTGGAGTGAATTAGATGAAGTGCTAGATGGTGTACCTATGAATGAAAGATTGGTAATTGAGGCAGATTTAAATAGGCATGTAGGTGAAGAGAACAGAGGTGATGGGTAGGTATGGATTTAAGGAGAGGAATATGGAAGGGCAGATGGTGGTAGATTTTGCTAAAAGGATGGAAATGGCAGTGGTGAACACTTATTTTGAGAAGAAGGAGGATCATAGGGTGAAGTATAAGAGTGGAGGAAGGTGCACACAGGTGGACTATGTTTTATGTAGGAGATGCAACCTGAAGGAGATTGGAGACTGTAAGGTGTTGGCAGGGGACAGTGTAGCTAGACAGCATGGAATGGTGGTCTGTAGGATGGTTTTGAAGGTAGGTAGGTAACTACTGCAGAAGTGATGAGGGAGACAGTTAGAAAAGTACTTGGTGTGACATCTGGGAATAGAAAAAAAGACAAAGAGACGTGGTGGTGGAATGAGGAAGTGCAGGAAAGCATACGGAGAAAGAGGTTGGAGAAACAGAATTGGGATCGATAGAGAGATGGGAAAAGTAGGCAGGAGTACAAGGAGATGCGGCAGCAGGTAAAGAGGGATGTGCAAAAGTCAAGGGAAAAGGCATATGAGGAGCTGTAGGAGAAGTTGGACACTAAGGAAAGAGAAAAGGATTTGTATTGATTGGCCAGGCAGAGGGACCGAGCTGGGAAGGATGTGCTGCAAGTTAGAGCAATTAAGGATGAAGATAAAAATGTGTTGACTAGTGAGGAGAGTGTGTTGAGAAAATGGAGGGAGTATTTTGAGCAGCTGATGAACGAGGAAAATGAGAGAGAGAGAAGGTTGGATGATGTGGAGTTGGTGAAGCAGGAAGTGGATAGGATTAGAAAGAAGGAAGTGAGAGCAGCGATTAGGATTAGGATGGATGAAGAGTGGAAAGTCGGTTGGACCAGATGATGTTATGGAAGTTGAGAGGATGCCTGAGGAATGGAGAAGGAGTGTGCTGGTATTGATCTTTAAAAATAAGGAAGATGTGCAGACCTGCAGTAACTACAGGGGAATAAAGTTGATCTGTAACAAGAAGGTAAGAAGGTGGATGAGAAGGTGGAGGATTTCAGGTACCTGTGCTCAACATTGCAAAGTAATAAGAGTGTGTTAGAGAAGTGAAGAAAAGAGTGCAGGCAGGGTGGAGTGGGTGGAAGAGTGACAGGAGTGATTTGTGATAGTAGAGTATTTGCAAGAGTGAAAGGGAAAGTTTATAGGACTGTGGTGAGACCTGAGATGTTGTATGGTTTAGAGACAGTGGCATTGAGTAAAAGACAGGAGGTGGAGCTGGAGGTAGCAGAGCTGAAGATGTTGAGGTTTTTGTTGGAAGTGATGAGAATGGACAGGATTATAAACTAGTTTATTAGAGGGACAGCGCATGAAGGACGTTTTAGAGAACATGTGAGTGAGTCTAGATTTAGATGGTTTGGACATGTGCAGAGGAGAGACACTGTGAAAGAGGAAGCTGTAGAGGACAGGGGGTATGGAAATGGATGATCCGCTGTGGCCACTCACCCTACTCCAACAATTAAATTATATGGCAGAACAAATAGTTAGATGTAACCAAAAATTTCTGTGCAAAATAAAAAAAGGCATTTAATAGATTCAAATTCAGAAAGTCAACTGGTGCTATTCTGACCACGTGTTACCACTTCTGCGATTTCACCATAAACAGCAAGTTTGAACAAAGAGCACATGTGAAATTCTGCATGAAACTGGACAAATCTGTGACCGAGACATTTGACAAAATTTGGCAAGTTCATAACGATGCTGCAATAAGTCGTTCGCAGTGTTTTGAGTGGCATGAGCACTTCAAGAATGGAAGAACATCACTGGCACAAATGAGCTCAACCCCCTAAAATGTTGAAACCATTCAGTTACTTTAGCATGATGATCGTCTGAGAACAATCCACATGATCTCACTTCTGCACCCACCCTACTAGCCAGATTTGGCTCCTGTGAACTTCGTCATCTTCCAAAAATAAACACCCAGCTCTAAGGTTGCTGTTTTGACACCTTCAAAAAGAAGACTTCCAGGACACGTTCCAGAACTTTTAGCAACACTGGGAGCGCTGTATTGCTGCAAAAATTGGACTATTTTGAAGGTGATAGTGTGTAAACGTAGATAAATAAAGTACTTTCTTGTAAACAGAGCCAGTCTTAAAATTTTTTGATACCAACTTGTACACTTCATTCAAAACTAGCTTCATTAATTGTCAACTTTATGTGAACATTATGGACTAAACTTTTGAATTAGAGTTTAGTGTTGGAAAAGCTCTAGATCAGGAGTCAAACTTTTTAAAACTGAGAGCTACTTCTTGGGTACCGATTAATGTGAAGGGCTACCAGTTTGATACACACAGTTTTCAGTTTGATCTGAAATAACAAATTTGCTCAATTTACCTTTTATTATATGTTATTATTAATAATTAATGATATTCATCTATGCGAAGACACTGATCATGTTAATGATTTCTCATAATAATCATCAACAATGATTTAACAAGGTAGGAAACCATGTTGGTGACCCCTGCTCTAGATTGACACCTATTTTTTCTATAGGTTTTTGTCTCAGTTTTACACTTTACAGAAATAAGCATAAATGAGATTGCTTTGGGATTAACAATTGCATGTAAATCTGAATGTAAACATTGTGCTTTATGTTCTGTAGCTATAAAACAAACTTTAATGATGTGAACCACATGCTGAGTCCAACTTCAAGGATACCGAGGCCATAACCAGTGACTAACCATAACTGTGGTTAAGATTGTTCTAAAATAATTAATGTAACATTTTACAATATTACTAATTGTCCAGAGTTAGGTGGTCAAAGTTTGTGAGATTAAATCCCTCCCACTCCTGGGCTCCAGAGCAAGGCCCTTAACCCCAAAGCAGCTCAATTGTATAAATGAGATGACTAAGTCGCTCTGGATAAGGACATCTGCAAGATGGCGTAAATGTAAATATCCAAGGAACCTCAGACATGTCAGTGTTTTTGTTCTTGGCAATGGACCTACACTGTTTTATAGGCCTCCAATATATGGTTTGTTTATTAAAAAAGAGCAGACTACCAATCTACTGATTGACACTAGACAATTGACATGCAGACTTGTCTCAGTTTCTATGTGTGGTAGGGCCGCCCCTTTAAGTACAATGCGTGTAGTGTGTGGTAATCACATGACTCACCTATATATGAGCAGGTGAGGTTTCCCCGTTGCCTTGAATGCTCTACAATCTTGGCCTTTGTATCGCTTACCCGAACTACCAAAGCACTTGGTGTTTTGTTTAAGTTGAGTGGGTTGAATGATGCTGCGTGTGTGTGTGTGATGTTTGTGTATATTCAATTTGTACGTTCGTTGTTTGGTTTTTTTTTCACTGTTATTTTTTTTCTTTCAGTTTAAATGTTCGTTAATTTTGTGATTACATTGGGTTGCGTAACATCTGTCTTACTTATATTGGAATTGCTGATATTGGAATTTTTTTTGGTTGTGTACTTTGTGGGTGGGAATAAGGTCACTTTTCCTTTTGTTTTGTTTTTGTGTGGTTGGGGGGGGTAGTTTATTGTGATTTGAAGTGTTGTTTTTTTTGTATTTCTGGAATTGTGCCTTATCCAATGTTTGGTTTAACAAAAACAAACAAACAAACAAACAAACAAACAAAAGAAATAAGAACAAATTGTTTTGTATGTTGTTGTTGTTGTTGATTGGTGTGTGTATTGTACTTTATTTCTTTATTTTTCTTGTTATTGTTATTTTTGTATTGCTGATTGTAATAGTGTTATTTGTGTGTATTTGGTGCATGGTAGCCGTGTCATTGGTCCTTAACAGAGCTCCTTGATGTTTCATTTGGTGTCAAGGTATTGTGCCCCTCATTTCGGTTGGCATCTTGAATCCTACATGTAAGGCATTTGGGTTACCTGAGATATTATTGTAAGCTGTGGGTTTTAAGGGGAAATGGTTTTATTACTAATGTTGAGCTCAATGTTTTCAAAATTTATCTATAATAAAGTTGTGACTTTACTTATATTGTGGTGTTAATTTTGTCTTTGCTTATCACTTTCCATTTAGTTGGAAGCTAACCAATGGAGAGGTAAAGTGGTATTTTGGGCCTAACAGTAGTAATCATTAGTAATATGTCGAGCCCTGCCTCATGTGCATCTATCAACAAAAAAATCTAAAAAAAAACTAAATCACCCAAGTCAAGTCAAGTATATCAACCATATATAGCTGATGCAGTATACAGTAAAATGAAACAATGTTCCTCCAAAGCCCTGGTGCTACATAGACAACATAAAGCTACATAACAGAAAACACAGAGTTAAGGACTAGTAAGTGTCCTCGCCACATAAAGCGAATCGTGTGCAACCTGGTGCAAGTCAGACAGTGAAAACACAAGACAGTGTAGGACAAATACACAAAACATAAAAATAGCACCACCAGTAAACCTGCTGTATATTTCACAGTGTGTTGTGTAAAAGAGTACTGAGTATGGGAGTGAACATTGTAATTTACAAAATGGTTTGTGCAAAAAAGCAATAGCAGCAGTCAAAAAAGATGTGCAAAAACACCATGTAAACAGTTTGTAGTAATGAAGGGATATAAAATGGGCATGGATGTGTGAAGTGTGTATGATTGTGTGTTTGAGTCCGGGCTGTACAGATCAGTCACACCTGATGGCTTAAGGGAAAAAACTGTTGCACAGTCTGGAAGTGACGGCCTGAATGCTTCAGAACCGCTTCCCTGATGGCAGCAGGGTGAAGAGTGTAACACTGCAACACTGCTTCAAGAGGGCACAACCCCAGGACATACAGTACATTCACATGTCAATAACAAACAAACATTCTTTATCCCTTAATACACTTACTTCTTGTCTTCTGGGGAGATGTATACAATGTATCCATAGCCTTATATTTTCAATATATATCAGGGCTTGTACTAGGAAATAAAAAATATTCATCGAAAGCAAATGCAACACAGGTAAGCTCTTTTCTGTAAGTCCCAAACACTATGCAATGCTACTTGTGGCACAATTAATAGTGCTTTTGCATTACAAATTCACTAAATTGCCAATTGACATTGTTTTTTAAGAAACAGAATTCCACAAATTGAAATCCATTTAAATGTGCCACAAATGTGCCATAACACAAGTGGTACACATCTAAATAATGTCCAGGAGACAGGTGTCCAGGCTGTCTTATGGCCATTGTGGCAACACACAAGGTAGTTTTTTTATGTCTTACTTAAATACTTACTGAATTTTATTTATTTGTATTCCAATAAACCTGAAGCCCTGTCCTACAACCAACTGATAAGCAAACATGAACAGATTAAACAGGTGCAATCAGATGCAACTCCTGATGAGCTGGAACATCAATGACTCATCTGTGGAGAAGTGGAGAACCTCACCCAGTCCCTCATCACCAGGTCCATAACAAGGAAACACCAGCAGCATCTCTACTTCCTGAGAAAGCTGAATAATGACGTCTTGGGTCGTAAGACCCTACATCAGATAGTGAGGATGGCTGAGAAGATCATTGGGATCTCTCTTCTCTCCATCATGGACAGCTACCGCACACGCTGCATCCGTAAATCACACACACCCCTCACACACATTCTTCACTTTTCTGCCGTCTGGAAAAAAGGTACTATGCCCTCAAGTCCAGACCATGTAACAGATTCTTTCCACAAGCAATCAGACTCCTTAACATGAAGGGACTGGGCTGACACACACTTGAAAATCTGCAGTCAGACCTTTATTAAAGACCCCGCTTTGTTACACCAGAGCTGTTGGTCTGAGGGTGGCCACCATTCAGCTTTTATATTAGAGAGCAGGGAATGTATCCGGCCAAAATTAAGACTACCTGCCTTCAGGTAGCAAAAGCCTTCAAACCTGTAATCACCATTTTTGCCATTTGGCATCTAGTCCGTGATAACCAAGTTCTAAAAACTAATTTCTAGAAAGCCCAAGGGGAACGATGCTCCTTTCAGAGAATCTGACAGAACCTTTAAGGTTCTTTGTTAGAACTTGGGATTGTAGTGTCCTAAAATTGGTGTGAAAAATCCATTTGACCGTGTTGTGTTCAAGGTAATGAAATCTCTACTGTCTGGTCCAGTGGCTTATTTTGCATGAAACAAGGTGGATAGTCGCATGATATACTGGCCCGGGTATCCAACAGATCCAGCTCTATAGATAGCACATCTACATCCAGTCACTGGACAGCATCTATCTGACTTATTACTGCATGTACAGTGAGCACTATTTGATCTCAGCTCTACCAAGTTACCACTGCTGGGCCCTTTAACAACGCCCTTAACTCTCAACTACTCAAATATATATAAACAGAGATAGTTGTACAGCTCTGGATAAGGTGATCTTCTAAATGTCATAAATCTAAACAAGATCTGCAAATACAGCAACATAAATCAATTCTGTCATGTGACCTTGTTAAAAGGCCTCAATATATTATGGACAAAAAAGTAATTAGCTGACTCTGCAAACAAGAGGGTTGAAAACTACCATTTTATCATCTTTCCAATTGCCAAAACCTCTAAACCTCTAGCTACAGTATGTTTCCACTAAGAGTTGGAAGGACTAAAGATCATTCAACACTGCTTCAGTTGACAAAGGGGGGACAACCCCTAGAACATACATTCTCTCAAAAGTAACAATTGCAATTAAACAAATGGAAATCAGAACTTTAAATAACTTCCTAAGTAAGGACTAACAAATATTCCATATCTCTAGAGTTACTCCTTGCCTTTTGGTGAGATGGCCAATGTATCCATAGACATAATTTATATATATATATATATATATATATATATATATATATATATATATATATATATATATATATATATATATATATATATATATATATATATATATATATATATATATATATATATATAAAAATCATATATATCCTGTATTAGAAAGTACCATAGGTTTTACAGAATCAACAGGTTTGATGTTTTCTGGATGTGTCAAACACTTTGTTTCTATTTGATGATAAAATTTTGTGCAGTTTTAAATGTGATGCACTAAGTAGTGAGCTTGCATTGGAAATTCATTAGTATAGACATTTATTTTCAAAAGACAGAATTATACAAATTGAAATGCACTTAAACTGTTGGATTTATATCCACCAAGCCTCATTATCAATCTCCTTTTTGAAAATACAATCAAAAAATATGCCATAAGTGTTATTCAATAGTAATGGCCAAAAGAAGAGGAACTCATTGTAGTATACAGGTGTCCAGGCCATCTATCTGGGTGAATGAAAACTAGCATTTTATTATCATTCCAACTGGCAAAACTTCTACATTGTGTTTTCAGTAAGGGTTGGAATTCCGAAATGATACTGAATAAGACAATGTAGAAATACTTAAGAAGAAAGTAATATAATAAAAGTTAAAGTAGTGCTCACCTAATTGCAGCACATAGCAAAAGTGTAACCACTCATACACTGATTTAGGAATTTATTGACTCTCTTGTAACTGTTATTGTGGCTTCAAACAAGAAATTCACCATAATTTAAATCATGGTTGAACTGTGGATCCCCAATGAATGATTCACCTCTTACGACACTGGAAACACTTTGCTTGTACAGCTGATGAAGTATTGATACCTTGACTTATAATGTCTTTAAAGCATTTTTGGAAAAAAATAATCAGCTTGTTTTACCTGGACACTGCTCCAGTTTTGAGATGGATGGACATGTCGAAGTTGACAGGATTTTGGGATTCTTCTCAGCTTGCTGCAGCATACATGGTGAGTCTAATCCATTTCCTAGAGTACAGACCAGTCAGTAATGGTATTTATTTTAGCAGGAATTCAACTGGAAAGAAAACTAAATTATTGGTAATTATTCACAAGCTCTTGAGGACCTGGCTGAGATTTTTGAAATATGTTGAGAACATTGAAATGTCTGAGGTTCCTGAGAACTGGTTTGACATCCACCAATCAGGATACATTCATTTTCAGTCTAGCAGGCCATCTGATAAAATGGGGACATGAAACATGCAGAACTTAAGATTGCAAGTGAAGGCCAAGCATATGAGCAAACTAATTAATTCTACTAGCTACTAGAGAACACTAAGCACATTTAAAACAAACAAACAAACAAACAAACAAACAAACAAACAAAAAGTGTATTGGCCTGTTTCCTGTTACATTTTTCTTCTATATGTTACAGGCAGTTACAACTAACAACATAGATCAATACTGCCACCTACTGGAGGTTGTTCCAATGATGACGTATGAAGAAATACACTAGGCAGAAAAAAAAAAATATTAGCCACCTGACTTTTTCAGCCATATGTGTTTCTTCCCCCAAACTGTTACCAAGAAGCTGGAAACAAGAAGCCAGGCCTCCTCACATCACCTGCAATGGTACCTGACTTTACTTACACCCTTTACAAATTCAAATCTCCACAAAAACACTCCAAATATCTATTAGAAATCTTTTCAGAAGAGTGGAGCTTATTCTAGAATAGAATAGCCTTTATTTATCGCATATACATTACAGCAAAATAATTTTCTTCACATATCCCAGCTTGTTTGGGTCAGCCATGATACAGCACTCATGGAGCACAGAGGATTAGGGGCTTTGCTCAAGGGTGAAAGAGTGGCAGCTTGACAATACCAGGGATTGAACCCCCAACCTTCCAATCAGTGACCCAGCACCTAAACCACTGAGCGATTCTAACAGGAAATTGGGACTAAATGTGGAATAGGATGTGCAATAAGAACATCGCAGGTCTCACCACAGTCCTATACACTTTCCCTTTCACTCTTGCAGATACGCTTCTATCACAAATCACTCCTGCTATCACTCTTCTCCACCCACTCCACCCTGCCTGCACTCTTTTGTTCACTTCTCTAACAAACTCTCCATTACTTTGCACTGTTGACCCCAGGTACCTGAACTCCTCCACCTTCTCCACCTCTTCTCCCAGCAACCGCACCCATCCACTGCCCTCCCTCTCATTTACACACATGTACTCTGTCTTACTCCTACTGACTTCCATTCCCCTTCATGTACCGCCACCTTTCCTCCACCTTTACCTGCTTCCTACTCTCAACACAAATAATAATTTTCGCAAACATCATAGTCCAGGGAGACTCCTGTCTGACCTCGTCCGTCAACCTGTCCATCACCACTGCAAACAGGAAAGGGCTCAGAGCCGATCCTTGATGCAGTCCAACCTCCATCTTGAACCAGTCTGTCGTTCCTACTGCACACTTCACTGCAGTCACACTGTCCTCATACATGTCCTGCACCACCCTCACATACTTCTTTGACACTCCTGACTTCCTCATACAATACCACAACTCCTCTCTCCACCCTGTCAGATGCTTTCTCTAAATCCACAAACACGCAATGCAACTCCTTCTGACCTTCTCTATACTTCTCCATCAACATTTTTAAAGCAATTAATGCATCTGTGGTGGTCTTCCTCGACATGAAACCATACTGTTGCTCCTAGATGGTCACCTCTTCTCTCAGCCTGGCTTCCACTACTCTTTCTTATAACTTCATGGTGTGACTGATCAACTTTAATCCCCTGAAGTTACTGCAGGTCTGCACATCTCCCTTATACTTAAAAACCGGTACCAGCACACTCCTCCTGCATTCCTCAGGCATCTTCTCACCTTTCAAAATCCTGTTAAACAATTTGGTTAAAAACTCCACTGCCATCTCTCCTAAACATCTCCATGCTTCGACTGGTTCAATTAAATGATCAGTAGTTAATTCAATTCAGTTTTATTTGTAGGTATTGTCCCAAAGCAGTTTTACACAGAATAAATAGATTAAGAATATACATGTTGCATTCATAAATTAGCCCCTATAATTTTATCTGTGTAAGTTTATCCCAAAAGCACAAGCCAGAGGCAACAGTGGCAAGGAAACACTCCCTGAAATGGTATGAAACCTTCAGAAAAACCAGACTCAAAAGGAAACCTCATCCTCATCTTGAATGGCACTGAATATCCATTCATTATTATTTCATAATTGTTGAGGTTACAATTTGTGGAGATATTTTTGGCTCAGATGGGTAGGAAATAAGAAGCATGTTATATGTCTAAAAAAGATGTGATCTAATGCAGCACTTAATCACTCTTTTCTTGGACAAATAGCTATTACATAACCTAGAGGTGTGTTTGTGGTCATTGCCTGTTAGAAAACAAATGATAGTCCCATTAAGTGCAAACCAAATGGAATGACATGTCACTGCAAAAGGCTGTGGTAGCCATGCTGGTTAAGCGTGCCCTCAGTTTGCCCTCAAGGTGTCACCAGCAAAGCACCTCCACACATCACACCTCCTCCTCCATGCTTCAAAGTGGGAACGACACATTCAGAAACCTCTGTAAATGTAACAAAGACACAGCAGTAAGTAATGAAAAATGTCAGCTTTTGGACTCATTAGACAAAAGAAAGTTTTTTCACTGATCTATTGTCCATTTCTTGTTGTTCTTGGCCCAAAAAATCTCTTCTGCATGTTGTTTTTCAGAAGTAATGGTTTCTTTGCCACAATTTGGCCTGAATCACACAGTCTTCTCTGAGCAGTGGTTGATGAATTATGTCTGCCACTAAAACTCTGAGAAGCATTTATTTAAGTAGATGTTTCTAAGGTGGTAATACTAATCCTCTGCAGCAGAGGTAGCTCTTGGTCTCCCTTTCCTAGGATGGTATTCATGAGACCCTGTATCATTATAGTGTTTGATGGTTTGGGGATTTTTCAGATTGACTGATCTTTATTACTGTCTTTTCTCTTTAGTTAACTAAGTGTTTTTTGCCATGATATGGATTTGTACAGTAGTTGTAGTAGCACTTATAGGGTCATTGACTCTCTACTCACCCTTTCTTCAGCCACAAGACAACTGATGGTCTAAAGCAAGAAAAGTCACAAATGAACTCTTGACTAGACCCAGCTGTGATCTGAAAACCAGTGACTACCTTGTGAATCTGATGAGAGAATGCTATGAGTTGGCCAAGCTGCCATCAAAGCTAAATAAAGCTATATTGGACCATCTAAAATGAAATAAAAAAACATATTCTGGGATGTTTAACACGTTTTCTGTTTAGTAAATATTTCCATATTGTTCTTTCATGCTGTTCTATTTTAAGCAATGAAGTGAAGTAGTAGTGTGATGCACCATGATGCTGAATTGTTTGTCCTGAGGATTTTTTATTCCTTTTAAAATGCAGCAATTTACCAGTGGTTACATTTTACTAATTACATATTTTAATAATTAATTAATGACACATCATACTTTATTTGTAGTTGATGGTTATAAATTGTGGAACATAAAAACAAGTTACAATTTGCAGTTGCAAACTGAAAAGCTTCCTGCTTACTAGTGCAAGAAAATCCTTCTGTAAATGTGGTTGGCCAAACAGTGGTTGGCCATCAGGGCCAGGAAGTCCTAAAAACTGTAAATCAGAAAAAATTACATACATTTTAATAAATGTTTTTTTTTTCGTGATTGTTTTCCTGTCTGTAATGCAATGCTCTATTATAGTGCATTTCTCTATAATATTCTTCTTCTTCTTTCAGCTTCTCCCATTAGGGGTCGCCACAGCGGATCATCCGTCTCCATACCCACCAGTCCTTTACATCTGCCTTGTTCAACCCAACTACCTGCATGTCTTCCTTCACCACATCCATAAACCTCCTCTTTGGACTTCCTCTTTTCCTTCTTCCTTGTGGCTTCATCCTCAGCATTCTCCTCCAGATATACCCCATGTTCCTCCTCTGCACATGTCCAAACCATCTCAATCTCACCTCCCTCACCTTGTCTCCAAAACATGCGCTGTCCCTTTAATAAACTCATTTCTAATCCTGTCCATCCTCATCACTCCCAACGAACATCTCAACATCTTCAGCTCTGCTACCTCCAGCTCCACCTCCTGTCTTTTACTCAACGCCACTGTCTCTAATTCATACAACATCTCAGGTCTCACCACAGTCCTATAAACTTTCCCTTTCACTCTCACAGATACTCTTCTATCACAAATCACTCCTGCTATCACTCTTCTCCACCCACTCCACCTGCCTGCACTCTTTTCTTCACTTCTCTAACACACTCTCCACTGTTGACCCCAGGTACCTGAACTCTACCTTCCATTTCTCTATAATATTGATGGTTTCTATAAACATGGTGTCATAATGATGGTATTATTAGTGTAAAGAGTATAAATTAGTTTAAATATGGTGAAATGAAATGAAAGGAGCAGATTACGAGACCAAAATATTACTTAATGCTTTGTAAATTAATATAACTAATAAATTGACAAAAAAGCATTTTTGCAAACATTTACAGTGCCGGTCAAAAGTGTGGAAACTTCTAGCCTTTAATGGTTTTTGAGAGACAACTGCATGTTCCTTTTGTTTCTATGCAGCAAACTTGGTATGTAACGATATGAAGATTTTCTTTGACCAAACAACATGGTGGTGATGTATGAAATGGTTGCCATGCTGGTTCTTTTCACTTTCCAGAATAAGTCTCCAACTTTCCCTGCTCCAAAACAACCCAAAACCATTAAGCTTCCACCTCCATGTTTCACTGTGGGGGTGAGGGAGTCTACTAACATCTTCTCACCTGTTTCCCATCTTATAGAAGTTCTCCTGTTAGAGACAAAATATTCAAATTTGGACTCATCTGTTCACTGAACTTTATTCCACTCATTCACTGTCCAATTCTTGTGTGTTTTTGTGTGTTGTAAAGCAATACGGTGATCTACCATGTACCGTTTCGGGCATTGAACACAAGGGGGCAGCACCACCTAACAATTGTTTTGACTACAGGAAAACGTAGCTTGGTACTTCATTTCTCTCGGTTGGAGTCTCGGTCTTTAAGGTCCAATGTGGAAACTCCATAACTTTACTCTTCTCAGACGTTTTTTCACATGGGCAAAGAACCCATTTATCATTTATTCAAAAAATATTAATAAATATAGAAGCAGTGAAGCCATTTTTCTCTGTACCACAGTAGTTTTTTTAAATGTCTGACAGGTTCGAGGTATTAAGAAGAACATTATGGGCAATAATGATGAAGTTTGAGACTTAATTAAGCACTTAGGTAAAAATATAGAACCATCATAGGTTCTTTGTGTTGTTCTATAGGAACTTTCTGTAGAACCATATGCAACGATAACAACGATAATCATTCAGCGGGCTCTCAAAGAAGGTCTTACCAAGTATGAGCCACCCACTGTTTGTTCTTTATTTATGTAATGTTCAGTACTAAAAACTGTTTGTTCTAATAGGAAAGTGCAAATGTTTGCTCTGGGAGATGAGAAATGCATTTTTCTTTGTATGACTCTATCCTTTATTTATCAATGTCTCTTTGTCTACTTCCCCTAATGACAATGGATTTCATGATAAATCTGCTTTCATTCTTATGCCACATCAGAAGGGTTTCATTTTCGTTCTTGGTAAGGAGAAAAACATGTTAAAGTTCTAAAACTTCAACAAAAGAACACCAGTAAGAACCATTCAGCTAGCTGAGTCTTACCCATACAAGGATGAACATAGAACATAGAAAAACTAAATAGATCTATCTGTCTTTCAGTCTTTCAGCCTTTCTGCCTGTCTGTCTGTCTGTCTGTCTGTCTGTCTGTCTGTCTGTCTGTCTGTCTGTCTGTTTGTCTGTTTGTCGATCATCATCCATCCATCTATCAATTAATACACCAACCCCTTACCCACCATCTATCTATCTATCTATCTATCTATCTATCTATCTATCTATCTATCTATCTATCTATCTATCTATCTATCTATCTATCTATCTATCTATCTATCTATCTATCTATCTATCTATCTGTCTGTCTGTCTGTCTGTCTGTCTGTATGCCAATGCTATCAATATCCATCCATCCTTCCATCCATCCATCCATTAATACACAAACCCCCACCCTCATCTATCTATCTATCTATCTATCTATCTATCTATCTATCTATCTATCTATCTATCTATCTATCTATCTATCTATCTATCTATCTATCTATCTATCTATCTATCTATCTATCTATCATCTATCTATCTATCTATCTACTTGACTGTCTGTCTATATGTCAATGCTATCATTATCCATCCATCCATTTATCCATTTATCCATTTATCCTTTATCCATCCATCCATCCATCCATCCATCCATCCATCCATCCATCCATCCATTAATACACAAACCCCCACCCTCATCTATCATACCAAGCCCAAGGGCCAATACAATTCAATACTAAAGATCACATGATCCCTTAACTGTCCATGAAACCCCTATAGAACCACTGCAAAGCCCCTGGAAGTATCTTGATTGTGAGGAAAACATCTTCTTTCTCACCAGAAGGTTTTCTTTGGTCTACCTGTGGTCTCAGATTCGTTCATTAGGGTTGACTGTTGTTTATATGATATACGTCGATACAAAATGCAACTGATTGCAATGTTCAAAATTGTTCACATCAGAAAAGCTTAGTTTGTAACATCAGGTGTTTTTTTTGGATGCTACAATGCAACATGTCCTTCTGTTAACCTGCTCAGTGACAAGGTTTGGTTTAAAATGTCAAACACTTGACAGGTTTTTATCCAACAATTTATCACTGATGGGGTTTGCTGAGGTTCTGAGTAGAATGACGAGATTCCCTATCAGAAATCGTCCAAAGTAGAAACTATTATAGAGATTTAGAACCCTTAATTATCTAATAAACCTGTAAAGAACTATTGAGTAATATTTCTTTAAATGGTACTGAACCCTAAGGACCAATACAACACAATATCACATATGACTGGATAAACACAATCCAATAAACCCCTTTTTTTTTGCCAAGAAAACGTCTTATTTTGTAATCTTACTTTCCTCTAACTCTGGTTGTGGATTGGTTCATTATGGTTGGCTCCATACACATATATAGAATATAACTTTTATTAAATATACTGAAGTTAATCCACACTGGACACACTTCAAAACATGGATATGACTACATTCATACGAATATACAATGAAGATGACACACAATCATCAACAAACTATTCATCATTTCAAATGTAATTGTTTTATTGATGTATTTCAAGACTATACTCTTTTAACACTTCCGAATCAACGTGTACTGTAAACTAATAATCTTCTGGCGCTCACACACTCATTCAATTCAACATGAATGTTTGTGTGTATTGCTGTTATGTCTTCTGCATGAACATACTGCACTGTAAAACATGTCTGATCTTGGAATCTGGAGGAAAGTAGAAGAAACTAAAACCCTAACAGTAGGTTTGAAGCAGTGGATTATTCAGTGGAAGGAAAGAGCAGCAGGGAAGTCAGCAGACAAATGAACAGATGATCGAAAGAGGGAGCTCTAAGTACACTAAGTACACACACAGCTGCAGGGGGGTCGTGAAGCCTTTCTACTTTTTCTGCTTATTCTACGTTTTTTTCCCCCCTTATTTGTCCTGGTTTTATGGTGTGTGTGTGTGTGTGTGTGTGTGTGTGTGTGTGTGTGTTCATTCGGAGATACGAAATGTAGCTTTTGAAGTACAGAAAATGAATCTGAATAAAACAACGATAATAATAATAATAATAATAATAATAATAATAATAATAATAATAATAATGATAGATAGATAGATAGATAGATAGATAGATAGATAGATAGATAGATAGATAGATAGATAGATAGATAGATAGATTTTTTATATAGATATGGATATATATTTTTTATTTTTATATTTTATTAAATTAAATTATTATTATTATTATTATTATTATTATTATTATTATTATTATTATTATTATTGTTGTTATTATTATTATTATTATTATTATAATCCGCCGTATTAAAAAAAAATAATGAGACCAATTTTTCGCCTTTATAATTATGATTTTCTTCTTGATAATATATACATATTTTTTTCATCTATCCATCTACAACCAGTCCATGTTTTCTAAAAGTCTTATCTGTATTATTATTATTATTATTATTATTATTATTATTATTATTATTATTATTATCAGTTACTAGTTAACATTATATAGAAAAAAAAGTTCAAGAATGATTTTTAGATAGATAGATAGATAGATAGATAGATAGATAGATAGATAGATAGATAGATAGATAGATAGATAGATAGATAGATAGATAGATCTTTGTCATTTTATCGTAAAGGTATACCGCAACAACATGCAGTTTAGCATCTTCCAGATGTGCACATGGGAGCATTGTGAAAGTGTCGCGTGCAGATAAATACTACATGTAGAAGAAATCAATATAAAGTCTCTGAGTAGATGAAGGAATGACAGAAGCTGTAGAACATGGATATGGATTTTTATTTTGCAATAAATAAAAACAGATATTCTGGTTATATGAAACACAATATATTATGAATAATATTTATTTTGAGATGTATATTTATGTTATTATATTATTGTTGAAAATACTACAACTTATTATTATTATTATTATTATTATTATTATTATTATTATTATTATTGCTTCTCTGCTTCTCGGTGTTTGTCCCTGGTGCTTTGGGAAACATCCTCTAACGTTCATCCTTGCTAATAAACACCACTTAACACTGAATTCACTCGAAGTAAATGAGTGTGAGGGTGAACCCGGAGCAGTCAGGAGTCAGGAGTGGGACTGGGGGGCTGCTCGGAAGATCTCGCGGTGGCTGAAGTCGCACAGGGTCTCAGGATTATCGGTGCTATAGTTTGCACAAACAGCCTCGGGCCGAAGGGAAAAAGTTCATCCGCTCGTGTGTGTGCGTGCGTGTGTGTGTGCGTGCGTGTGTGTGTGCGCGCGGGTGCGTGTGTGGAAAGAACCCTTCACGGTCACTTCTTTTAAAAGGATTATGGGAAGATACGGCCGAGAAATTAACACTCACAGCTGCAGCAGCTTTCCTCCGCAAAACCCCCGAGAACTCACTGTATATAATAATAATAATAATAATAATAATAATAATAATAATAATAATAATAATAATAATATGATCAGGTCACCAAACTAAATGCTTTCTTTATTAGAAATTAGAATTGAACACAAATCAGTTTTGAGACCCTGTTAACACGCGAGTCCAAAAGCAGGGTGGTCTGTAGATGGTTGGAGAGAAATGGTGAAACAAAATGAAAAAAGAAACAAAATAAAAAAAAGCTTTGCAGCCGCGTGGAAACCAAATCGCGTTCTCTGGAGTTTTCCATGAGAATGCGAGATGTTTCTGAGACGCGTGAACTGCTGACCTTTTAAAACTACTACTACCATTACTACCACTCCTAATAATCATCATCATAATAATAATAATAATAATAATAATAATAATAATAATAATAATACTAGGCGTGAAAGTATTAATCAAATAAATAAACTAACAAATAAATAAATTTATGACTATGCTTTCGATTATACAATTGCAATGCAGTACATTCAAATAATAAAATAAATAAATAAACAAATGAATTAATGAATTAAACCCGGATACATTATTTTATAATATATATAATATATATAATTTTAAATAAATAGTGATTTATAGATCATAATGCAAGAGATCTCTAAATAAATTAACAAATGTGTTGTTTTTTAAAATAAAGATTACGACTAGATAATAATAATAATAATAATAATAATAATAATAATAATAATAATAATAATAATAAATGATTATTGTTATTCTTTCTTTTAATTTCTTTTCGTTTTCCTTTTATTCGTTTCTCCAGTAATGAAAGAAAATGAAGGCGCGTTTCGGTCCTTATCTTCTCTCTGAGCAGCTCACACACATGGTGGGTGTTGTGGGTGGGTATTTTCTCCGTTTGGTTGTTTTTTTTTTTTTTTTACCCCCCCCACCGTGGGCAAACTTTTCGCACCTCACCTCAGCTCCATGATGAGCTCTGTCCCCTTGTCCCCCTTCTGTCCCCCCCCCAACTGTCCCTCTCTGAATCCCCCCGTGGTGCTTTTGATCCAGATCTTCACCAGAAACGCTTCTTTCATTTAGCGCGTTAATGAAGCGCTCGCGTCAGGACGCGAACACGCAGGAAGCAAACACGAGCAGATGATCAGCACATCCACCCTCCATGCATCTGCTTCTTTCTGCTCTTTAATTGCTTGTTTGAAAACAGATGTTCGCAGTTAATTTCGTCTCTAATGGGATGAATCATTGACTCGAGGGGGGGGGGGGGGGGGGGACGAGAGGGTCCATATCGTGCTGTTACTTTTGGGTGAATATTTGAGCAGATTTGGATTATTAACCAAATAATTTCATCAGTTTATTAACAATTTATAATCGATTCATTAATTGATTTCATCCATAAATGCGCGTTAAACAATGAAATAAAAAAAGACAAATAGAGAATTAATCAAAATGTTTCATATTGCATGTCGTTTTTATTATATACAATTATTTTAAAAATATATACAAATATATTAAATGCAAAATAAACAAAAACAAGTATTGTATTTGTTGTGAACAGGTATATTGCTTGCTATCCAGCAGATACCGAGTGTGTGGTGTGTTTTTGGCCGGGTGTGTTGGGACGTCCCGACACCTCCTCTGCCTTTTTTTCCCCCTCTATCTGACTGTGTGTGTGTGTGTGTGTATGTGTGTGTGTGTGTGGTCAGAAGTTCGTCGTTTTTGCATAGACCAGCCTCCCCATTGGACAGCTTCGACGTGTTGTGGGCGGAGTCTTACTGGCAGAGGAAAAAAAAAGCAGAGAAAGAAATGAACGTGCGCGAAAAAAGTCCTGCGTCTTGACGGATGCGCTGAAAAGTTCAGAAAGTTTTTCCAATGCGCGCTTCGGCGAACAGAAAGAGAGTGAAAGAGTGAGGAAAAACGTGAAAGAGAGAGAAACCGAGTTGGCTTCGGAGACATTTCCAAGGCCCTGGACGACATTTCGTGGACTTTCTTTTTTTTTTTGTTTCCTCTTTTTAATCGGACAAGGGATTTTAGGATTTGACGTGGATTTGCGGCGTGGTGGTGCTTTTTTTTTCGCGCTCGTCGGAGGAATAAATCAGCCAGGATGCAGGCGCGCTACTCGGTGTCCAGCCCCAACTCCCTGGGCGTTGTGCCGTACATTAGCGGCGAGCAGAGCTACTACCGCGCGGCGGCGGCGGCCGGCGGCGGCTACGCCGGTATGGCTGCACCCATGAGCGTGTACTCGCACGCCGCGCACGAGCAATACCCAGGCGGCATGGCGCGTGCCTACGGGCCGTACGCGCCCCAGCCACAACCCAAGGACATGGTCAAGCCGCCGTACAGCTACATCGCGCTCATCACCATGGCCATCCAGAACTCCCCGGATAAGAAGATCACCCTGAACGGGATCTATCAGTTCATCATGGAGCGCTTCCCGTTCTACCGAGACAACAAGCAGGGCTGGCAGAACAGCATTCGCCACAACCTGTCGCTCAACGAGTGCTTCGTCAAGGTGCCCCGCGACGACAAGAAGCCTGGCAAGGGCAGCTACTGGACGCTCGACCCGGACTCGTACAACATGTTCGAGAACGGCAGCTTCCTGCGACGGCGGCGGCGCTTCAAGAAGAAGGACGTACTGAAGGAGAAGGAGGACCGACAGATCAAGGAGACCACGTCCTCGCGTCAGCCGCAGCAGCAGCAGGGCCGCGAGCAGCAGGATCCGCCGCCAGTGCGCATCCAGGACATCAAGACGGAGAATGGGGCGTGCACGCCGCCGCAGGCCGTGTCACCCGCTCTTGGTGCGGTGCCCAAAATCGAGAGCCCCGACAGCAGCAGTAGTAGCATGTCCAGCGGCAGCCCGGTATCTTCAGCGCGCTCTGTGGGCCTGGACGGCGGTGGTGGCGGTGAGCAGCATCACGCACACCACCAGCAGCAACAACAGCAGCAGCAACAACAGCAACAGCAGCAGCAGCAGCAGCAACAGCAGCACCCACACCACGGACACGCGCAGTTCAGCGTGGACAACATCATGACGTCGTTGCGCGGCTCGCCGCAGAGCGCCGGGGAGCTCACGCCGTCTCTCGCGGCCTCGGCGCGGACAGGCATCAGCCCGTCACTGTCGCTGAACTATTCGCCGAGCCAGGCGGCCGCGTACAGCTCGCCCTGCAACCAGAGCGCCGTCTCCACTACCTCACACGCCACCTACCACTGCAACATGCAGGCGATGAGCTTGTACGCGGCGGAGCGCGCCGGCACCACCGCCACCGCCGCCGGCGCCACCTCAGTGGACGAGACGTTGCCCGACTACTCGGTCACCACCACCGCCGCCTCGTCGTCCTCGCTGGGCGGCCACGCCGGTCATCTCGGCTCTAGCCAAGAGGCACACCATCATCATCCTCACTCGCACCAGGGCCGACTCGCTTCGTGGTACCTGAACCAGGCTGGAGACCTGGGCCACCTCGGCGCCACCTACCCGACCCAGCAGCAAAACTTTCACTCGGTGCGAGAAATGTTCGAGTCGCAGCGGATCGGCTTGAATAACTCCCCGGTGAACGGGAATAACAGCTGTCAGATGTCCTTTCCTCCGAGCCAGTCCTTATACCGCACATCTGGAGCTTTTGTGTACGACTGCAGCAAGTTCTGACCAAAAGTTCCCCCTTTTTCTGTGCGATATTTAGTTCTTTTAATGCCCACCTTCATTTCCCTTATTTTTTTCTTCCCCTTATTACCTTCTTCTCGCCATGGACTGATCACACATGGTGTTGGTTTTTTTTATGGACAGTGTTACTGCAAATAACACGTAAGTCTCATTTTTCGCTTTTGCAAACAATATGTTTTGCTTTAAAAAATTTATAATAATACTCCAGCTTTTCCCGGACTTGTTATTACGTGTAAATTGCATATAGTAATTTATTTCTTGAAATGTAACCGGAATATTATGGACCAAACACCGTTTTGTTTCTAAAAAAAAAAAAAAAAAAAAAAAGATCTGAATTTCCTTTAACTGTGCAGAAATGTTCCATTATAACACGAAGGGAACGAAAACGTTGTATATCGCAATATTCATTCAAATTATCTCATTTTGTTGGAGAAAAAAAAAGTATTCTGAAGGAAAAAATGCATTCTTTGTTTAATAAATTACCATTTTATTTGAGGTAAAAAAAAAAATGTATCGGCTGCGCCTGATTTCTTACACCGTTAAACATTTTCTTTTTTTTATTCTGTTGTGGCCGTGAAAATTAATCTTCAACCCCACCTGTGAAGTGGAACTAATTTGCACGAAGTGTTGCAACAACTCAAAGTGGAGACGTTTTACACGTGGAAAAAACAACAACAAACAAAAATCAAACAAACAAACAAAATCAGCGACACTGTTTTTCTGCTTTGCGGAAAAACACCAAACAAACAGACAAAAACAAAACAAAAAAATATTAGAACATGTCCAAAAGACACACCACTGAATATATTAAATATATTTTAAATACATTTAAAGATAACATAATCAAATAATTGAACAAATCAAACATTTATTATTATTATTTTATTATTATTATTATTATGATTATTATTATTGTTATTGTTTTCAATAATTATGACACATTTCTACCATCATTTGCAGATCAGTAATAAAAGTATACATTGCAAAAAAAATAACTTTCAAAAATATAAATATTTCTAAAATTAAAATCTTTAAAAAGCAAAAAAAAAAAAAAAAAACACACGCACTCGCGCACACACACGTTTGCTAACAAAATATTTTTAATTTAATGTAAAAACAGAACAATTCGACCCCAAAAGGACGCGTTTATTTTATTATTATTTTATTGATTTGCGCAAAATTATTTCTCACTTGTTTAAAGATTCTTTTTATTTATTTGTTTATATTTGATGCGTTCGCAGGCCTACCTGTCAGCGAGGCCCTAACACACACACACACACACACACACACACACACACACACACACACACACACACACACACACAGAGGTGGTAGTTTATGTGCAGTGAAGTTTATTTTGTTTACATTTTTAATAATCCTCTCCACGTTCACGAGGCATCTCAGGCTGTCAATCACTGCGCCATGTGTCATCATCCGGGTGACCTCAGGCCTCTTCAGATATCTGTCTGAGTCTCTGCTCAGTGTCCACGTGATCCCCCTCTTTCCCCATTCTTAATATTGCTCTCCTTCTCTCCTCTGTTTTCAGTATTTAAAGGTATCACATTATCATCATTTCCAAAAAAAAAGCATCAGTAAAAAAGGAGAATAGTCCTAAAAAATAGAATGAAACTAAATAAAAAAATAAAATAAAATAAAAACGACAGAACAAAATGAGAACACTAAATATGCACTTTCTACAGACTCTCTCTCTCTCTCTCTCTCTCTCTCTCTCTCTCTCTCTCTCTCTCTCTCTTTCTCTCATATGATGGAAATTAATATAGAAAGATAACCTGCTGCGATTGGAGTCGTTTGGAGAATTACAGCAAATGTATTAGATTTACATTCATTTTAAAGAAAGAAAGAAAGAAAGAAAGAAAGAAAGAAAGAAAGAAAGAAAGAACGGGTACAGTAAAGGCGTTAAAAACTGCTGTCGTGGATGGTTTATGTAGCATAATAATAATAATAATAATAATAATAATAATAATAATAATAATAATAATAATAAGCCGAATTGATTTGTGTGGGTTCATCCCACATCCGCGTGTTTTCACAAGAATGATTTAGTTTCACGTTTTCCCGCATTTACCTTTTTGCTTATAATTTTTTGCCCCCCACTGAGTTTGTGCACTATTACAGGCCTGAAGGCTGCAGTGCTGTTTTTTATATTTTGTTCACATGATTTTGGGCTGAAGGTGTGTGAGACCTGGTGCAGAAGTGAACACGCGCCCGGAGCGCATGATTCTTCTTCTTCTTCTACTTCTTCTTCTTCTTCTTATTGGTAGTATTATTATTAATATTAGTAGTAGGTGCAGTAGTAGTGGGTGCAGTAGGTATAATTTTCAGTCCAGTAATTTTGTGTAAATACAATTTCGATGTGAAAATCTCACTAATAGGTTTTTCGGGTTTTATCTTAATGGCGCAATCAGGCACAATGAGTCGTAAGGCCGCATTCTCTCTCTCTCTCTCTCTCTCTCTCTCTCTCTCTCTCTCTTTGCAGTTGTAATCAGGTTTATAAAAGTCATTAGAGCTTTTCCCGAGCAATAAACAAAACGTCGTGTTAGGGCCGAGATTGATGGCGCCCTGGTCGAGCGGGCAGGTCAGGAAGGAATAAAATTCAATCAGCGCAACTCCAATCGTTTTTCTTCACGAGACGGGAAAGCAACGAGGCGGTGTGTGTGTGTGTGTGTGTTTGTGCGTGTGTGTGAGAGGGAGGATGTCTGAGCGCGCCATTAACAACATGACCACGCACGCACGCACGCACGCACGCACGCACGAAAAAACCTTCCGAAATGTTCATGATGGCGCGTTATGAAAAAAAAGAAAATAAAAAAATCGAGCAGGCTCCTGTCCCACAGCTCACGCGCTCACACTACCGGGTTGAATGGGTGTCTGTGTGTAGTGCAGGCGACCGTGTGCTATTTTGGGAACACCAGAGCGCAGTGAGAAGCCATTCTGTGCTGTTTTTAATGCAGGAAAGTTGTATAGAGTTTACTAGTGCATTTCACTAAAGTGTGAATGTGCAGTGTAAAAATTCGTATCCTGCATTTCTACACTTTATGCATTGATGTAGATTCGGTCAGATTTGTTGTATTCCCTCTGTACCACCTGCGTCATTTAGTGCCCACCAGCACCAAAGTGGAGCTCCAGAGTGGCTAAAGTGACTTCATCAGGTGCTTTTAGAAAGTTAAACAACATTATATTATATTATATTATATTATATTATATTATATTATATTATATTATATTATATTATATTTTATTATATTATATTATATTATATTATATTTTTATTATATTATATTATGAGTAATAGTTTGTCTTAAAACAGTGATCTCTCTCTCTCTCTCTCTCTCTCTCTCTCTCTCTCTCTCACTCACTCACACACACACACACACACACACACACACACACACACACACACACACACACTTTTCTCTTTGAAGCTGTTGTTTGCCCCCTCGGATGTTTTTCTGCTCGTCTAAATTGCTCTTTTAAATTTGCTGAAAAGAAAAAATAAGATACATTTACACTTGTGCGCATGCGCGCTTTTACACACGCACTTCGCCAAAAGGCTCCGGGTCAAGGAGCAAAAACAAAACCTAGCGTGTTTAGAGTGTTTATATTAATGCAGGATCGTGTGTGTGCGTGTGTGTGTGTGTGTGTGTGTGTCGTACTCGCGTTTTGCTTTCTAAACCCAAAGCAGCGATCAGTGAGGAAAATCGCGATCACATCGTCAACAACGTTTTCAGCAACAAACGCTTAAAAAAAAAAAGAAAAAGAAAAAACGCGCAATTTTGATTTTGAACGCGAAACAAAATCACGTGGAGAGATTTTTAGGAACGAATTAATAACCGACATGTCGGCTTTCCAATAGCAATTAAGGAAATTATAAAAAACAAACAAGAAATAAAATAAAACCGCTGCTTGCATTTTTGTGTGATTATAACAGATATAAACAAATAGAAAGAGAGAGAGAGAGAGAGAGAGAGAGAGAGAGAGAGAGAGAGAGAGTCTGTCTCTCATCCAGATTTGACATTTATATCATTCAAACAAACATAATTAAGATTTAATTTTCACCAAAATTCAATCCGCATTATTTCAATTCACACGTTTGTCTTATAGCAAACATGTGAACACCAGTACACCAGTATACCAATACACCAGAACACTAGTACACCAGTAAACCAATACAGCAATACACCAGTACACCAATACACCAGTACACCAGAACACCAGTACACCAGTACACCAATACACCAGACCACCAGTACTTCAGTACACCAATACACCAGACCACCAGTACTTCAGTACACCAGAACACCAGTAAACCAATACAGCAATACACCAGTACACCAATACACGAGTACACCAGTACACCAGTACACCTGTACACCAGAACACCAGTACACCTGTACACCAGAACACCAGTACACCAGAACACCAGTACACCTGTACACCAGTACAGAAGTCATTATGGGTTGCAGTTTGGGTTTTGAAGGTCGATCTCTCGATGTTGTTTCTCCAAACTGACTTTTGCACTGTAAATTATACCGCGGAGAAAACAATCAAACAAAACAAACAAAAAATATTTCTCCCGAATATCCGCTAATAGAGAGTGAACTAGTGGGAGAAATCACATCAACAATAAAAAATTAAAATTAAAACAAATTTAGAATCCGACAAATAAACTGCTGAAGAAACTGATATTTTAATATAGCGAAATACAGTAATAACTATAACATGAATAAGAATCATTACAATAGATTTTTATTTTAAAATTTTATGGTCAGCCATGTTCTATATGTAAACACGAAAAAGGAAGAAGGAGAAAAGAGAGAGAGAGAAGGAAAGAGAGAAAGAGAGGAGCGCATAAGATTTATTTCCAATTTTTGTTTAAACATTTAAACTCTTCAAATTGTTTTTTTTTATACTACGAAGCAAATAAATCACGAATATTCGCAATAAATGATCATAAACACTTATTTCACCAATCTAATAAAGAAAACAAAACTTAAACTGGGGAAGATAATGAGGTGATGAACGCAAAATAAGCGCGCATAGAATCATCAATAATAAATCAAAATAAATAAATAAATAAACAAATCAATAAATAAGGACACCGTATAAACGCCGATATTAATAATAATAATATCTCTCCTGTTTCCAGCTGTGTGGTTTCTGTACTGGACACATCTGGAGCATTCGCCCATCGGCTCTGGGGTTTCATTTGTTATTTCTACTGATGTTACATATATAAAAGCTATATAAAGTCTGATCGACCTGATCTGAGCAATCAGATTGGATAAATGAGTGATAATAATAATTGAGTGATGATGATAATAATAATAATAATAATAATAATAATAATAATAATAATAAAGTAGACAGTGCTGCTGTAATAATAGCAGTTTCCAAGAAAGAACTGACACATGCGCACTTCTCTCCGCCCAACATTTGAAAAGTTTGGTTTTATTATTTATTTATTTGTTTGTTTGTTTATGGAAGGGAAGGGTTTCTTTTCATGTGGCTACAGAATGACAATAAATAGATGCATGTATGAATAAAATAACGAAACATAGAAATAAGAAAAAGAAAGAAGTAATTAATTAAAAAATAAATGGAATAAATATACTGGAAATAGATACTTAAACAATCTCGAGCAAATTTATTGTTGTTATTATTATTATTATTATTATTATTATTATTATTATTATTATTATTATACACACGAACATTTATTTGCTAGATTTTGTACAATTATTTAAAATGTTTTATGTGGTAAAATGTATAATAATTATTATAATATTGTAATTATTTAAAATAACTTCGAGGCGTTTTTAACATGAAATATTATCTATCTATCTATCTATCTATCTATCTATCTATCTATCTATCTATCTATCTATCTATCTATCTATCTATCTATCTATTTCGCTTACACACACACACACACACACACACACACACACACACACACACACACACACACACACACACCGCATATTTAAGTTCAAGTAAAATATCATCCGGGTAACACTCAGTAACAAACAGCTGAGAAGGTGCAGTTCAACAGAGTCCTTGATGCCTGCTATTGATTGGCAGCTCTAAAAGAGAGAGAGAGAGAGAGAGAGAGAGAGAGAGAGAGAGAGAGAGAGAGAGAGAGAGAACCCAAGTGCACCTGTAGACGAGTGGAAAAGTGCGGGCTTGTTTCAGCTCCCAGTTAGTGAACTCTCAGAACTGAACCCTCAAAGCTCCATCTGTTTCCAGTTAAACGTCCACACACACACACACACACACACACACACACACACACACACACAGCTCTGTCTTACTCCTCCGGTCGAATGTCTCAGAGGGGAACAAATAGAGCAAAAATAAAAAGATCTCCGAGTCCCTGTGTCCCTGTCCGGGTCCCTGTCTGTGTCCCAGTGTCCGTTCACAAGCGACTTTTGAGTTTTAGTTATGGACAATTACCTTCTTAAGGAGACACATACGATTTCCAGGGAATCAGAATCATCTGCTCTACCAAGCTCACACAAAGTTCAGTAAGTGACGTCACACCACCTTGCAAGCAAACAAACAAGCAAACAAACAAATGGAGGAATGCAAATGAATATAAATATAAACACTGCACGATACACAGAAGCGACATGTGACTACAAATCTACAATCTACAATTATTCAAGTATCAAGTAAAAATGTTATATACATGTGATCATTTTATTTTACATATACTATATACTATATATATATATATATATATATATATATATATATATATATATATATGAGTTTTTGTGTTTTATGTTTTTAAACAGAACTTAAACAGCAGGTTTTACAGGTTCCAAGATGTCGTCTATTACTACCATTTTTAGACATCTTGTTCTCAAACACACGCGCGCGCACACGCGCCCACACACGCTTACACACACACACACACACACACACACACACACACTGATAATTAAAATGTTCCGCTATTTATAACCACGAGCATAAGATCAGTAAACGAAGGAATCCATTAGAAAGAAAGAAAGAAAGAAAGAAAGAAAGAAAGAAAGAAAGAAAGAAAGAAAGAAAGAAAGAAAGAAAGAAAGGAAAAATAGAAATTAAGAAAAAGAAAAAAAAGGGTACGGATTAAAATATGGATCAATTAAAAAAAACTAAGTAAGAAAGAAAGAGAGAAAGAAAGAAAGAAAGAAAGAAAGAAAGAAAGAAAGAAAGAAAGAAAGAAAGAAAGAAAGAAAGAAAGAAATTATGAAAAAAACAGAAAGAAAGAAAACAGGAAAAATGTATTATGAAAAAGAAAAATAAAACTTATGGATTAAAATGTGTATAGAGAAAGAAAGAAAGAAAGAAAGAAAGAAAGAAAGAAAGAAAGAAAGAAAGAAAGAAAGAAAGAAAGCGTATTAGTAAAAATATTTATAGGTTACAAAAGCAATAAAACTTTTTTCCTCAAGGCATTTTGTAAAAACAATCTCTAAAATCAGTCTAAAAAAAATAAAATGCTTTAAAAACAACATGCATACAGTACTAATATAAATTATTGGCACATTTTTTAGTGAAGACATCCAAATATTGAAAAATCACGTATAGAATTGTGAAGTAAACAAAATTGCGTTAAACAACCAGGAATATCTTTTATATTTTTGATTGTCTAAAGAAGCTACATTAAGTTTTAATGCCGTCTTAGGAAAACTCGTACCATTTGCTCATCTGATTTACAAAGTAGTAACCTGGAATGGTTTTCAGTTCACAGGTGTGTTTTATCAAACGTTCATTTCTACATTACTTTAAATGTCTCCAAAACCATGATGGAACATGCTCACAAGGATCGTCCCAGAAAAGGAAGATCTAAAGATACCTCTTCTGCAAAGTATACGTTTATTAGAATTACCAGCCTCAGAAACCATGACTTTACATGAATGCTTCCTGAAATTCAAGTGGCAGATGTATTTCAACATCCACTGTTCAGAGGAGACAGTGGAAATCAGGCCTTCATGGTCAAATTGAAGCAAAAAAACCATTACTTCAGAAGAACAACATACACTTGTTTGGGCACAGAAAGACATCTGGTCTGAAGAGTAGAAATATTTCTTATAATATACATTTTTTATATTTACATTTTAGTTTAGTTGTGAGAGTGAAGCATGGAGGTGGAGGTGTGATGGGGGGAGGGGGGGTTTAACACGTTTTTTTGTTCACTATATAATTATGTACGTGTTCCTATGATGTCTTCAGTATTAATGTACAAGGTTAAAAATATTATAAATAAAGATTTAGAAGTTTCCAAACGTTTGACTGGTACTGTATATGTGTTTAACACCTCTATGATGTTGGAGGTGTGTGGGTAAGGCGGTGAGCACAAATAAACACCAACCAACAAACAACCAACCAACCAACCAACCAACCAACAAACAAACAACAAACAAACAAACAATCAATCAAATAAATCATTAAGATTTTAAGGAGGAAATGGTAAAGTCTCTTATTGAAACCCAAGATACTATTCATTCTTCACTCATTACCTGAAGCGAGAAAGAAGGGGAAAAAAAACATTGGCCTATATACTTTTACACACACGCACACACACACGCGCGCGCGCGAACACACTACAACACGCGCGCACACGCGAGCACAAAGTCGTGCACAATCCGCGTTATGCGTAAAATAAAGACAGCAGTGTGATTTTAGCGCGGGGGGAAATGGTCGACCTTTGGATAACCCACCCACCCTGGCACACACACACACACACACACACACACACACACACACACAAAGCCGCTAAACCGCGAGGCAAGACTAATTAGAGCTCAGCTTGTCCAACGTCCCTCAATGTCTCCATTCTGCTCCAGTTTGACACAGAAGATTTTATTGTCTCCACGTTTCTCAATTTATGACCTAAAAAAAAATCCTCCCAGACGTCTGTTTAAATTGCCTGAACTTGAGAGGGAAAATCTTAATCATTTGTCGGGAAGGAAAGAAAAAAAAAGAAATCTGTGAATGAAGCGTGTTCTTGTTGTAGAGAATGAAATCGTCCTGCAAGTCTGATTCTAGAGATTAGAATTTCAAGACAAAGAATGTTTTCATGCAAGTTATGATTGTCAGGTTAATACACACAATACACCATATAATACAATACCCCATATACTGTATATACTGTATATAAATATATATATATATATATATATATATATATATATATATATATATATATATATATATATATATAGTCCCATTTTGCTATTATAATAAGCTCCACTCCTCTGGGAAGATGTTCTACTAGATTTCATCGAGATTTGTGAGATTTCATCCAACCACAAGGGTGTTAGTACGGTCAGGTTCTGATGTAGGTGAGATGAGGAGGCCTGGGGTGTTCAATAGGGTTGAGGTCTGCGCTCTATAGTAAGAGATCTTCCATGGAAAGCATATTCATGCTGGAACAAGTTTGAGTCTCCAAGTTCAAGTGAAGGAAAAATTTCATGTGTCCCAACACTTTTGGCAACACAGTACATTTCAGACTTGTAGTTAAATGAATCTCTTATGAATGTAATACGATGTGTTGTAAAATATTATACTCTGTTTAGCTATTAGGTGTGTGTGAGTGGCTGGGTGTGTGTTGTTGGTGTGTATCTCCAGGTCTTTCCACAATGATTTAACAACATGGCATAAACGAGGTTTTGAAGTTGAGAAGAATTTTTGCGCCAAATTCGTATATGTTTATATTGGTACTGTTTTTCCATGTAAACGTGCCATTCCCCCACCTTCACATAAAATGAGTGTGTGTGTGTGTGTGTGTGTGTGTATGTGCTTATTTATTGCTATAAAATGCTTGAATTACTTATTGTTAACCTGCTGTTTTCATTTCTCTTTTTTTTTAGTAAGAGATCTGATACGAGGAAATGTTACTAAACCCAGACGTTAAGGTTTATGTAGTGTTAGAGTCACGTGTTAGAGTCACTTCCAAACTGTTCTACTTGGGATGTGGAATGTTGAGTGTATATATATATATATATATAAATTCACTCTAATACAGACTGCATGCATGTTCTCATAAATATCCATGTACACAACCACATTAAGATCCAGGTCCATGTTCTCATACATGTTCACATCCACATCAAGGTTCAGGTCCATGTACTCATACAGGTCCACATCTACATTTAAGATCAGGTCCATATCCTCAAGCATGTCTACATCTACGTAGAGGTTCAGGTCCAAGTCCTAATACAGGTCCACATCTACATAAAGGATCAGGTCCATGTCCTCATACATATCCACATCTACATAAAAGTTCAGCTCCATGTCCTCATCCATGTCTTCATCCACATCCACATATCCATCAACATGTATACAGTATATATAACTGGATAATGCTCTCTCCCTCACACACACACACACACACACACACACACACAGTAACAGTGAATAATAGTAGTAGTGAGAAGACGTAGTGTAGAAGCCCATGAGAGATTCTGACCTGAGGTTAGCTATAAACAGGATGGTGATTCAAAAGCGTGTCATCTTTTAGATGATCATTACAGTGCAAACAGTAGCAGCGGCGACTTCCTCCCTCCCTTCATCCCTCCTTCCCCTCCTCTCTCTCTCTCTCTCTCTCGCTTTCTTTTCTTCCATCACAACTCTCATTTCTATCAGATTAGGATCCATCCCTCTGAGGAGTCAATTCGCTCCCTATGAGTTCCTCGTATAACATGAATTTGTTCTATTTATACGAGGAAAAGACGCCATTGTCATATCATTCTTTGACTTCCTAAGTCTGCGGTCGCACACATAAGAAATAAATCATTCTCAGGGAGAAACAGTGAAGCGCGGTCTCGTACGTAATCCCATGATGCATCTTAAACCTTCATTTTTCGCTCGTGACCTAAAGTGAGCAAAGAAAAGAAAAAAATCATTTAACATTGGCTTATTTATCATATGGATTGAATTTAGGGCCGGGACTGTGCAGTAACCCCAGACTCACCTAATATCCCACTTTATCGTAGGTAATCTGCATGAGCTTAGTGGGAACGCTAAGAAGAGAAATTGAGAAAACGAGGAAATTGGTGGTGGAGGGATGGAGGGATGGAGGGACTGCAGGGTTTTGGCAGAAGTGAGGCATACGTTAGTTTTATTAATGCGTACAGAGCGAGCGCTACGCAAACCGAGGGTTATGTTACAGGTCACATTCATGAATATAAAGCTTTATGTGGGACAGAGTACGATGCCAACGGCAGAATGCAAAACTCTTAACTGAACACAAGATAGTCCCAAAATGGCCGATTTCGACCTGAGAATTCCTTTTCTAGCTTTCTTCTGATTCACATTCCATGGTCATGTGCATCCAAGCTGCTTCGTGTCTATGCCAAACTGCTTTGAGATGGTTTGGTAAAAACATGGTGGTGATTTTGGTAAAATGATGTAAATGGCTTCTAAAATAAAGGAGAAATTTGACTAAAGTATTGGGACACCTGATTTTTCCAGCCATATGTGGTTCCCTCAAACTTCAACCACAAACTTGGAGGCACACAGTAGCATGAAATCAGTCTTTCACTTGAACTAGGAGACCCCAAACCTGTTCCAGCATGACATTGCCCCTAGGCACAAAGCCAGCTCCACGAAGATCTGCTTTCTATAAGTTGAAGGTCTCCAGCTATAGATCTCCAAACCTATTGGGATAAATATGAATGCTGACTGCACCCCAGGCCTCCTCACCTCCCATGCATCAGTATATGACTTGCAACTAAATGAGCACAAATCCACACAAAATCTAGTGGAACATCTTCCCAGAAGAGTGGATGTTATTCTAAGAGCAACTGGGGCCTCAATGCGGAAAACGATCTTATCCTAAGGTGATGTCTAACATTTGCGGAAGGAGTCTTTAGTCTCCAGTACTTTCTAAAGTGCTAATGGAAAGCATGAAAGAAAAGAAAGTCCGGTGAGGTGTATGTTTATTGCTGCTATAATGAAGAAAAATCTTCATGAAAATGCACACACAAGGAATTTGTTTTTGGTGACAGAAGCTTCCAGTTACACTTTTTACTTAAAAATAAATAAAATAAAATAAAATAAAATAAAATTTAATTTAATTTAATTTAATTTAATTTAATTTAATTTAATTTAATTTAATTTAATTTAATTTAATTTAATTTAATTTAATTTAATCGAATTAAATACATTTTAATAAAATAAAATAAAATAAAATAAAATAATAATAAAATTAAAGAAAATTAAAGAAAATAAAACAAAATAATAAAAATGATTTTAAATAAAATAAAATAAAATAAAATAAAATAAAATAAAATTAATTTAATTTAAATTAATTTAAATTAAATTAAATTAAATTAAATTAAATTAAATTAAATTAAATTAAATTAAATTAAATTAAATTAAATTAAATTAAATTAAATAAAAAAGTGGTATTACACGTTTATTAAAATCAATAAATAAAAATTGTAGTAATGTTGAATGCAATTGAAAACAGGAACTAGGACATTTTTGATTGACCTCAAAATCTTATGAACATAAAAACAGCTCAATTTTTCGGTGCGTTCTTTGGTCATTTGAAGTATCGTTAGTATATTAGAACAGATATATTTTTTCATTCTCAAACACAAATCAGTTTATGGACCAATGAGGGAGAGTTGTGTTTGAGAATCAGGCTCGAGACAGGAGTTTGATAAATGACGTTCTCGCATGAACAAGCAAAGAAAGATGATGTGTCGAGGACAGGAAGTAAATAAATGGAGAGAGACAGATGATTGGAGACATGAATAATGTGCTGTAGCCAGAGGTGACAAAAAGGTACAGATGTGCCATAGATAGTGCGCTTCACCGGAATTCTTCTTTGCTCTGATTGGTCGTGAGCAATCCATTATTTATTCATTACAAACTGCCCCAGACTGTAGATGATAAATTTTATTTAATCGGGAACCTCACCTGTGTAAACGGATAGACTGATGGTCACGTGACTGACTGAACACAATAACATGCAAAAAAAAAAAAGAAAGAAAGGGAAATCCCCGGAGATTGCAATCTTGATATGTAAAAGAATCTTGGCTTTGGCCTTGTTTTTGACATTTTTTCTTCCCTCCACAGCACAAAGAAGTTTGCTTCATCTCATTCTCCACAAAAGCGCCCAAACTCACACAATAAAAGTATTTCTAAAGTCATTTGTTTCACACTTTTCTGACTAAACAGACATTTTGAACCAATCCACTGTGAGACCCATAACTCATGTACGTGATCGGGGGTGTTTTCTTTTTTGCGCTTTTGTGTTCGGCTGAAGAAAAACTTCCACAGAAATCCATTCGAATCGCTCTTTCTAAACATCGAGTAGGGCAACAATAACATTCAGCTATGCTGTTTACACATTTGAAATAAGGGTTCTTTGGCTCCAAAAAGGTGTGATGAAAAAGATTTGCTTTCAATTTGTCAATCACAGTCATACACGTCTCTGAGCTCAAGTTTTGAGAAGTCCTTTTACAACCACATGCTGCAGCTGGAGCAGAAGTCTGACGTTGCTAGCTAGCTGGTATGTAATAGGGCGGAGCTGGCTAGTGGGTGGGGACTTAGCATGACCAATCCAGAAGAATCCAAAGAGGTTCTCTAGGAGTTCCCATTTATAGATAAGAGTTTTTAGCTTCCAAAACTAAGAACTTTGCTTATCAACTTTGTTGGTATCAAAAAGTTTGGAGATAAGCTCTGTTTACAAGAAAGTACTTTATTTACATTTACACACCATCACCTTACACGGCAACCTTCTGCGATTCCTGCTGGATCTCTGCAACGGTGTCAAAACGCCACTGGATCTTCATCTACAGCAAGAGGCAGAAGTCTGCAGGAGCCAAATCGCGTTTGGTGGATGCAGAAGTGAGATCATGCGACTATTCTCCGACAATCATCATGCACAAGTTGCCGAATGGTCGCGTCATTTTCGGTGGTTAAGCTCGTCAAAGATCTTCCAGATCCCTGGCGAGGTTCTTCCGCTCTTGAAGCGTGCGTGCCACCAGAAACTCCTCGAACGACTCGTTGCAGCGTCGCCGTACGTCGAACGTATGTCATGTTCGAACGTCTCTGTGGAAGATTTTTCCAGTTTCACGTTAAATATCATGTCTGCTTTTTGTTCTTATGAGAAATCGCAGACGTGGTAACGTACGTGGTCAGAATAACACCAGTTAGTCTTGAAACCTTTTGATACCTTTTGAATCGAAGTGATTACAATTTACTTTATAGTAGTGTGTCATGTGACCACTTTTTCACTAATACCAGTGTTTCTGAAACACTTTCAAAACATCAGCATTCAGTCTTCGTCGTCATTTATTTTTTATTGGGGCTGTAGACTCTAGAGATACATGAGGGTGAATAAATGTATTGTTACCCACACTTCATTTTTCAAATCATTTTGATCATCAAAATTCACAAATCAGATCAGAGATTCGAACATTTGTCTTTTTTTGAGATTATGTTCTCAAGTTTGTAGATAGTGTTAGTGGTTAAGGCAATGGACATTGGAGCTGACGGTCCAAACCACAGCAAGCTGCCACTCCTGGGCCCCTGAGCAAGGCCCTTAACCCTATAGCTGCTCAGTTGTATAAATGAGATATATGTAAGTCACTCTGGATAAAGGCATCCACCAAATGTAAATGTAACAGTAAATCTTTCACAGAAGCTCTGGGGGGTCGTATTTAGAAAACGGGAGTCGCTGAACAACAGTTTTGTATATTTGTTTATGTGTTGAGCTGCAGAATTATTTTTTCAAACACTCAGTTTGGAAAAACTTTGTGAACATCCAGTTGATGACCCTTGTTTTGTGGGTTCTCCCAGAGGGACAAGTGAAGAACTAAAGAGTGGATCTAATTTTTTTTAGTTTCGAGTGTATATTTATTTATAGATTTATAGATTTATAGAAAATAACATTATATCTCCAGAATATTCCCTATAAAAAACATGTTCAGTAGTAACACTTAAGGAACACAGGCTGTTTGGATTAGACATAAAGTCCAAGTTCATCCCGGATTTCTAGCTAAGCATCACTGGGTCACTGTGGCTAAAGGTGCAACTCTCACTTTGGTGTTTTCTGCTTTTATTTATTTACTTTTCTAATTACATTTTGTCCAAATACTATTCCACCTTTGACCTAGCCGACCAAAATACCACCAGGACATCTAAGACCTAAATGCTCGTAAATCAGGAAATGGTACGGTCCTGTTTCTTCGCCCTTGGGTTCCAAAAGAAAGAAATTTTTTGATGAACACAATAATTAAGAAAAGGTTCTACACAGACTGTGAAAATATAGCTGTGTAATCATTTAGAGCACACACACACACACACACACACACACACACACATACACAGAATGCCTCATGATTTCACTAGTATCAGATCAAAGGCAGCAGTACACACACACGCACATGCGCACGCATGCACACACACTATGTCTGTTCGGAGACGGCAGCAGAAGGGAAAATCCAGAGACTTCAAAGGCACAACAGAGAAAGTCATTTCTCCTTATCTTAATTGGCACCCAATTTCAATAATGACCTTACACTTAGGGACCACGTCGAGGGAAAGAGAGGGAGAAGAGGAGGAGAGGAGAGCGATGAAGGCGGGATCTGGAGATGGGATCTGGACCGGATGCTGACATCAAAAAAAGTTCAGACCTGCCCATCAAAGCGTTTCTGTGGATTTCGAGGCACCGGATTGGACGGAGGATGGATGATGTCATGAGGCTGAATTCATAGAGCGTGCAGTTTGGAGGAACATGAAAGCACCTCTATGAGTGTGGGCTATACCACACACACACACACACACACACACACACACACATTCACATGGGTCACAGACAAAAAGGGTTTTCATAAGCACAATTATGTCTGATTTTTATATAATTACTGCACGATTTGTTGGGCTACAACATTTCCTCATTTCCTCAACTTAATATGCTTTTATATAAGAAAAGGAAGAAAAAGAAAAGATAGGAAAGGAAAGTATATATTTTTATTCTACCTTTCAAATTCTGTATAGATGCTTTGTGGCCATGTCTTTTTTTGGGTAAATAATAATATTATATAAATAATTATAAAATAAAATTTAATAATAATAACAACAGAAATAATAATAATAATAATAATAATAATAATAATAATAATAATAATAATGATAACAATAATAATAATAATAATAATAATAATAATTATTATTATTATTATTATTATTATTGTTATCATTATTATTATCATTATTATTAATTAACATTTATTTTTTCTTATTGGATTATCCCAACATGCTGCACAGACACGTCACAGAACATATCATGTAATGTAATGTAACACCTTTAATACAAAAAAGAATAAAAATAAATTCATAATAATTAAACTAAAGGAGAGATTTTTTTTCCTTCTGTATGATTTTTTTCTATGAATTTATGAGACAATAAATACTAATAGTGATATACAGTATGTAGGCAAATATTTACTGTAAAATGGGCCACACTAAAATAATTGAAAAAATAATATATTATAACAATTATAAATATAAGATAATATCATTATTTTTCTTTATTAAAATTACTGAAATAAAAAAAAGCTAAAAAAAAGAAGGATAATGTGTACTAAAACTAATAAAAGAAAATGTTCCAAAAATAATTTACATGAAGAAAGGACAAAATAAAATGTAGTAAAATAATTCAAAAAAAAAAATACCGAAATAATTGAAAGTAAAAATAAAAAAAGATTGAAATAATTTTATTCATAACAAAAATCTAAATGATATTTTTTGTCATGTATCAAGGGGTTGCGTATACAAGGAATTTGCCATGTTGTGCTGGTGCTATAAAAATATGAAAAACTATAAAAAAAATAAAAATAAATAAATAAAAAAAATACTAAATAAAGTTAAAGACATTTAATATACAAATTAATAAAATAAATATTATTTAAATGAAATACATATGTAATATACAAAAACAATAAAACTAAAATACTAATAATTAAAAAAATAATAATAATTTTTTATGTCTATTTATGTACAAAACCAAGCCTACGTTGTTTTTTCCCGTAATCTACAGTGAGTGGACTGAGTGTCAGGAGGTACAGGAGGTTCCTCGGCTCGCTCACGCATAACAATCACGGAGCACTTTAAGCACTCTGACCTTTTGACACGGCCCATTTGGATTGACTGGAGCAGCCCTCGAAACCACGCTAGCTAACAGCTAGCACTGCCAAGAACAACAAACAGCCCCATCTCTCTTTAAGAAGTGCTCTGTTTCGGCTCTGTCTCATTCCACACGCGCTGTTTTGTTTTCGGGGTGGCTGTTTTCTTTACAGGACCTCGCTTTCCTTCGTAATTGTTCACTTATTAATACAAGCCTGGACGTTAGAGTGCTCTGTAATGCACAATAAAACACAACATGAATACCAACACATGTGACTGTTTGTAGGATGTAGACATGAAGGAACCAAGGTTCAGTCAGTCGCAGACTTTCAGGAGCTGGAGCTTATGATTTAATATTGAAAAAAAGACAAAAAATTCTAAACAATGCAAAAAATACATACTTATATATAAACTAGGATATGCTCTGAATTTACAGTCAAATTTAAAACATTTTTTAAGACTTTTTTTCAAAACCAAGAATGAAATGTAACACCTATATCACAACATCAAAAACACACACTTCTACGTAGTTAACATCTGGCCTTAACCAACCCCTAATCGATTTTGTTCAAGCCGAGTATCTCTAGAACTTAAACTTCGCCATAGCTGAAAAATAAAATCCGTTTTATATCTGTAGCACAATTCGGAGAAAGCTGATTGGCTGTTACATGTTGATCTCATTTGTAGTCATAGTACAGCTAACTATATTTGGACTAAGCAAAAGGAAGAGCTACATCACCACGGAAACAAAAAAATAATAACGTTTTGGAGCATTTCGATGAGCATTAGAAATAGCGTCACTTGGACATCCTAAAATTGATCATATATTTTAGACTTTAAGACCCGGTGAAAACCCTGTAATACTGCGTGGACCATGATACTGTCAGTAAAAGCTGTACAGCCTTAATGAGTCATCATTACACAAACTGCTACTGCTGGGCCCTTGAGCAAGGCCCTTAACTCTTATTGCTCAGCTGTATGAATGAGTCAACTGTAAGTCCCTCTGGATAAGAGCATCCTAAATGCCGTATACAGTATGAAGAGTATTCAGTAGGGCAGATGGTTGCTGGCAAGAACCTTAAACTTCTTGAGAAAGCATTATGGTGTGTTTCAGTAAAATTTTAACTTGAGAACTTTTAAAAGTATTGGGACACCTGACGTTTTCTCCCAAATGTGGTTCTGCTATTAAACTGTAAGCTGAAGGCACTCAATTGTATGACATTATTGTATGGCATGAAAGAGATCCAAACCTGTTCCAGCATGACAATGACCCAGAGATAGACTTTCCATGGGTTGGAAGATGTGGAAGATCTCCTGCTATAGAGATCTGACCTCAACCCTATTGAACATCATAAATGATCCACAGGCCTCCTCACCTCACCTACATCAGAACCTGGCTTTACTATTGGCATTGTAGCTGAATTAGATCTCACACATCTCCGTAAAATCTAAATAACATTTTTTTTAGAAGGGTAGAGATTATTGTAGCCCCTGGTGGTCTAGTGGTTAAGATGCAGCGCTCTCACCGCTGCGACCGGGTTCGATTCCCCCCCAGCCACTCTCAGTGCCGGTCCCAAGCCCGGATAAATTGGGGAGGGTTGCGTTAGGAAGGGCATCCAGCGTAAAAACATCTGCCAAATCAAACATGCGGATGATCCGCTGTGGCGACACCTAACGGGAGAAGCCGAAAGAAAGTTTTTTTAGAGATTATTGTAGCAAAAAGGGACTAAATGTATATTCGTGGCATTGACAAAGTTGAAATTCTATATTTAAGAAAAGAATAAGAGAGAGTGGTGATTGGTGGATATTTTACAACATTAAATATACAATAAATCTGAAAAACTCCGTAACGTACTTTTTTTGTTGTTTTGGCGTTTGAACATTTCCTGTAGTGTAAGTGGAATAAAACACCCAGACACCTAATGCAGTATAGTATAAACAGAGCAACTCCACCCAACACCTGATTATTTTCCTAAACAGCGTGCGAGTGTTTTAATTCCTACATAAATAAATGGATGCATTGAAGGTGCAAGAAGATGCAGAGTACGGTGTGTTGATGGGGCTCGTGCTCACTCAGTTTACAACGCTGTCAAACATTGTTCCTGCCCTCACCTTTCAACAGGACCGACGTGTGTGTGTGTGTGTGAGAGAGTGTGTATATATATGTGTGTCTCTCTTTCTCTCTCTCTCTCTCTCTCTCTCTCTCTCTCTCTCCATTCAAAATGTGAAGTGAAAATTCCATCAGATAGGCATTTCCTCTTCTGCTGCAGCAATCTGTGTGAGCCACTGGCTGCAACATTCTTATCTTATCAGCACCGAGGATCTCAAGTCCTGTCGTGCCCAAACAGGGAAAGAAAAGCTGGTAAAGAAAGTGATTTCTGCCCTTCCTCTACAACCCACACACCCACCCACACACACACACACTCATATGCACCCCCCTCGACATAAACACACACATGCTGTAAAACCAAAAAGAGTTTCACGCATGCTTGCAAACGCTGACGTAATACAGTCTTGTGTGCTTCTTACATTACGCTAGGCTGGGACAGGAGCTAGAGCACTACACAATAACTCTTTCTTTGTTTCTTTCTCATACAAACCTTGCCCCACACACACACACACACACACACACACACACACACACATTCTGCACATCTTTTAACTACCACTTTACTCCCTTCCATCCCGATCGTCTGCTCCTTTTTCAGACCTGACATCCCTAAAGAGGAATAATGAGCAGTCCTGGGAAAGAAAGGGAGTAAAAAACAAGTAATAAATAATAAAACCACAATTCCATAAAAGTTGGGATGCAGCGTAAAACGTAAATAAAAACAGGTGATTTGCAAATCTCATAAAATCATATTTCTTTCGCAATAGAACGTATGGAACAACGAGGAATTCTGGAATTTTTTGAGAGGAATGTTGCCTCATTTGTGTCTGATACTGAATTCTAGCTGCTCAGTAGTCCTGTGTCTTCTTTGTCATGTTTTTCATTTCATGCTGCATCAAATGTTTTCAAATAGTGAAAGGTGTGGACCACAGGCAGGCGAGTTCAGCAGCCTGGTTCTTCTACTACAAAGCTAGTAGATGTGCACAAATATGCAAGGCCTTCTCTGAGAAAGACGTTGTCTGTTGCTCTAAATTCCGTACATACCTTTCATTAATAATTGAGCCTTTCCAACTGTGATAGCTTCCCAAATCCATAGGCACGAATGCACTTCCAAACCGTCAGTGATGCAGGCTTTTAAAGTGAGTGAGATGACCAGTCAGATGGTCCCTCTCCTCTTTAGTCTGGAGGATGAGGTGTCTATGGTTTTCAAAATGATGATTTCAAATTTTGATTCGTCTGATAGCTTCTTCTTTGCATGATCTAACCTGCATTTGTAAATCACATGTCAAACTGTAACTGAAAACAGGAAATTATTTTTGGAGTCGTTTCTAAACCCCTTGAAGTGATTTTCAATTCTTTATTTTTTATTAAAAATTAGATTGTATTTTCTATAAAAGGGTATGTATTTTTAATTTAAACAATTAATATGATTTCCATGTTTAATTGTGATTCAAAAAAATGGTTTTATGAGATTTGCAAAACAATTCTGTTTTTTTGAAATTGGGTTTGTAAAACTACTACTAATAATGACATTATTTTTTATTCTCTATTTATTATAATATAAGAAAAGATATACCTTTATTCGTCCTACAGTGGGGAAATTTCTTATAGGTCATTTTATAGGTAGTATGGGTAATTTTCTGTTTTGAAACTTGAAATTGTTCATTCAAACTGACCCTTTTTACCATTTCTTTAAAAACATTGTCCCTAATTTCATAAAAAAACTTAATTCAATAGTTTACATTTGTTAGACCACATGTGAGTAATACAGATGTGAAAGTTGAATCTAATCAATGCATCCCTAATACCAACATTAACCACAAACGTGTGTAAAGTCACACACTCGGCTTATTGTGACATAAATCAATCAATTTTATTTCACCTTTCATGAACCCTGAACATTCTCCTTTTACCCTGACAGAAAGTGAAGGTGCTGGTGGTGTTGGACTTCGGATTGGAAGGTTGTGAGTTGTAAGAGGGTTTGTAAAGTCTGAAAATGGGTGTGTGATTGTCATATCACACTCCAGGGTTCCTGGGAAAGGCTCGGGATCCGCCGTGACCCGGACCAGAAACCAGAAACCAGAAACCAGAAACAGTGCATTATAGCGAGCAGGGAGCATTTTAGCTTCAGATGTAGCTTTGTGTTACCCGTGTGTGCATGTGTATGTGTGTGTGTGTGTGTGTGTGTGTGTGTGTGTGTGTGTGTGTGTGTAAGAGATCGAACCCTTTTTGTCTGTAGAATGAAGTCTTTTTAAATGTAAAAAAGTATTATTGTAAAAAATAAAATTATAAAAGACTTTATTGTGTGTGTGTGTGTGTGTGTGTGTGTGTGTGTGTGTGTGTGTGTGTTATCTGCACTGTCTGTGGTGGCTGAGATTGCCAGGCCACCGTGTTTCCCCTCCGCCTATTGTTCTGCAAAGTTGGCAGGGCGAAGGGGGGCGAGTGGGCGGAGCCTGGGGCGATGATGGACAGGCTGCCTGATCGGCCTCGGTTTCCTGTGCAGACTCGGGGTAGCTCACACTGTTTAACTTCTAGTGCTCTTAATGTTCCTGACACCCAGACACACACACACACACACACACACACACACACACACACGCACACACACACATGCTGAAATTATGAGTATCTAAGGAAGTGTAGCACAGAAAGATTGAAGGAAGAGGTGTGTGTGTATACACACAGACACACACACACACACACACACACACACACACACACTCACACACACAGATAGAATCCTAGATACATTTCTGAATATTTCAATAGTTTTTATATATTATATATTTATATATATTTTTATATATTCTATATTTTATATGAAAAGTGAAAAGGAGGTGCAGTGTGTGTGTGTGTGTGTGTGTGTGTGTGTGTGTGTGTGTGTGTGTGTGTGTGTGAGGATTAATTGCTCAATCAAGATAACTAGCTGAACACAAGGTGGAGGGGCATGAGTAGGAAAATCCATTTGCTGGGTCAAAGTGTAATTAACCCGGGTAACCTTCCACTCCCCTGGTCCATCTCTCACACACACACACACACACACACACACACACACACGGTCATATACTATATCACATGTGCATGTAAAACGTCTTGTCCTCATGCACCAAATTAGTTCAAAAGTGAACACGATACTAACAAAATAGACTCCTTGCATCTGTAAATGGATAAAAAACGCACACGTCTTTATTTAATAGAACAGAGATTTTATTCTACATGTACGCTGAGGGAATTGTTGTATATGAGGAATAAAATGCTCGGTTCGTATGCTGCGAGAGGAAAACAACGGGTCTTTGCGGGACTTCGGCGTGTCCTGGCCGACAGTCCCAGTTTTGGGCTTCCATTTCAGGCCAGGAAATCTAAGTCCAATCATCCAACACTAAGTGAGGGTGAGATACACAGTGAAAACAAACAACGTGCCCGGGGGTTTGTTGCTTTAACGCATTCGCACACACGATTGCTGAGCGAAACGAGCGCTCTCTCTGCCAAGAGAAGGAATAACACATTCCGCACTTCCCATCGCTCCCCATATCGGCCCACAACAAAACGATTAGATCGACGTCGGATTACAAAACAAGCGCAACCCGAAACGCCAGGTTCCGTCCAGAAGAGGTTTGCGGGAGAAATCCTAAAGAGATGTCGGTCACAGGCTCAGCTTCTTATAGCCAGAACCACGCAGAATCATCTTTTTCAGGTTGGTCTGGATCATATTGGATGGTTTAGATCAGAGCTTCTCAGAATGGGGTCTGGGGGAACTCCAGGGGTCCTCGAGGCTTAGCCACAAGGGGTCACAAGTCATTAGTAGTGGAGTAATATTCATGATTGAGGTGTTAACACAAGCAAACAATGAGACATAAGGAGAAGATCGCTGACAGCGTGAACATTAGAAAGTGTGTCAAAAGTCAAAGTTGAACCATTTGAGTTGAGTTGTGGTGGTGTCTTTTTTTTTTTATAGTCCACTTTTCATCTGGCAAAATTCTTTCACAGCTCAGGGTGTCTCTGGATTTTTCTAGAACAACAACAATGACAAGAAATCAATTCACTTCTCATTCTTTCACTTTTACTTTCAGAATTTGAATATGACTCACATTTATTATTAGATAGATAGATAGATAGATAGATAGATAGATAGATAGATAGATAGATAGATAGATAGATAGATAGATAGAGCTCCAACTCTATTGAACATGATGAACGTGAACACTGACTGCACCCCCAGGCCTCCTCACTTCCTCACCTACATCAGTACCTCACTTTACTAACACCCTTGTGGCTGAAGGGAAAATCTCCACAAAATCTAGTGGAACATCTTCTCAGAAAAGTGGAGCCAGCCAACGGGGACTCAATGTGGAATGCAGATGTTCAGAAAGGAACAGCTAACTATAATCTCATGGTTAGGTGTCCACAAATTTTTGTCTACATAGTGTATTCTATGTATAGGTTTGGATTGGAACTTATACACAGTAGGTTTACAGGTGGCGCTATTTTGTGTTTTGTGTCCTACACTGTCTTGTGTTGCACTTTCAAAGCATGATTCAGTATTATTTTCACTATTATGCTCAACTCGACAACACGTACAATACAATACGTACAATTTAGCTGTCATAAAAAAATATAGGATTTCTAACAAAGCTGTCTTTTAGGTAACCACCTCCAGGCGTTCCAGACAGAAAGATATCCATCATCCACTTCATTATACATGGAAGTAAGTCTTTGTTATTTCTGATGAATTTTTCTCTGTTGATAAAATCTGGTCGAGATGGAGAGATAAGAGAAAATGAGTAATGACAGTCATGCATCATCTCTATCTCTCCTGTGACAGTTAGATATTAGCTGGTACTGGATTTGTCAACAATATGGGGAAGTCCATTTATTATATATTGGGTGACATCATACTAAAAGAGAGAGAGAGAGAGAGAGAGAGAGAGAGAGAGAGAGAGAGAGAGAGAGATTGACTACCATTTCACACCAGCGACTGAACATGGAGAGAATCATAACATCCTGAAAGGAAGATCTTGTGGAAAATAATCAGATCGGCTTTGATGAGAGACCGCGCTCCCATATCGGACCGAGTCCAAGCCTCCATACGCCGTGTGCTCTCTGACCCCGAGGTCCATCAACTCGCTCACTCGTTTTTTTTTTTTTTTTATCCTATTTTTCCTCTGACTCTGCGTTTGTTTCAATGGAGATAAGGGCAGGAAGATGAGTTTCATTCCCAGATAAAAAAGCAAGTTTTCAACATCAAGGAAAAATAATAATCCAATTATGATTGGCGTATCAAGAAAAACAAACATGTTCTTTTTCTCTTTCTTTCTTTCTTTCTTTCTTTCTTTCTTTCTTTCTTTCTTTCTTTCTTTCTTTCTTTCTTTCTTTCTTTCTTTCTTTCTTAAAACCGTCTATTATTGAATCTAAAAAGCCGTTCATTTATTTATTTATTTATTTATTTATTTATTTATTTATTTATTTATTTATTTATTTATTTATTTATTCATTTTACTTAGTCTTTCTTTCTTTCTTTCTTTCTTTCTTTCTTTCTTTCTTTCTTTCTTTCTTTCTTAAAACACTCTTATTGAATCTAAAAAGCTGTTTGTTTATTTATTTATTTATTTATTCATTTATTCATTTTACTTACAGTGTTTCATTAATTTTTTCTTTTTCTTTCTTTCTTTCTTTCTTTCTTTCTTTCTTTCTTTCTTTCTTTCTTTCTTTCTTTCTTTCTTTCTTTCTTTCTTTCTTTCTTAAAACAGTCTATTATGTAATCTAAAAGCTTTTATTTATTTATTTATTTATTTATTTATTTATTTATTCATTCATTCATTCATTTTACTTACAGTCTTTCTTTCTTTCTTTCTTTCTTTCTTTCTTTCTTTCTTTCTTTCTTTCTTTCTTAATTTTTTCTTTCTACATATATTAACCCATGTTTTATTTTTCTCTTTTTCATATTTTTTTTCCGTTTTCTTTTTCTTAAAATTTTTTCCATAATCTTCTTTCTTTCTTTCTTTCTTTCTTTCTTTCTTTCTTTCTTTCTTTCTTTCTTTCTTTCTAGAAAATAGATATTGAATCTAATATTATTGATACAAATTTTTAATTGATTTATTGAGTTATTGATTGATTGATTCTTTTATTTTTACTGATATGCTGCGTCTTTTAAAAATAAAAAAGAGAAAGAATTGAACATAAAGGATATTCTGAAAATGTATTGGATCAGATTTACTGATCTGACTTTCACTTCATAATTTGTGGAACAGATTAAAAAAGACTTTTCCCCAGGAAAAAAAGGCAGGATGATGTAACTTCCTGATCAGTGAAGAAGTGGGGGGATAATCTAAACATTTAGAGTAGAGGTGCACATCATGGCATTAAATGGACACTTGGCTCAAAGCCTATAATATAGAATTTGTAGGGACGGGTGTTTGAAAAGAATCAGATTTACACATGAATATTTGGAACTCTTTTTTTGTGTGTATACAATGTATTTGAAGGTAAAGTGAATTTCGGATGATTTGTAAATCGCTGTAGGTTGGAGATTTGATTAATATTTGAAGCTCATTCTTTGGAAAATATATGCATGATGTCAATGTTTACATCAGTGGGACAAAATGGCCGCCCAGGCGTGCAGTGTGTGGAATTAGCTTATCACATTGTCATTTATTCTACACTGACGGTGTTTAAGTCTTAGATCAGCTCTTTCCTGCCGTGCCGCTATTTCACAATGTGACATGTCAGGCTGTGATGAACGACCCACGGGACTGCTTATCGTCACAGCTGTCAAACTTGACTAATAAAACATGACAAAGGAGATGACTATGTTTTTCCTCCTTCAAGCATTTGGTTTGGGAACAAAGCTCGGGGTCTTTCCTGCTGCCCCGAGCCCGCCGTGCTTCCACAGCCAGAGCGAGTTCCCCTTCTCTCTGAGAGGCATTGTCTTATCTCAGGAGGGCATGGAGCTCAAGCAAGCTTCCTATTTTTACACTCTGGAAGCACCTAGACTCTGACCGAGAAGGCCACTAATGGAGAAACCAGAAATTCACTTTCACAGCCTGACTTACCAGAGAGCGACGCAGGGTCTTGCTGTCAGTCATGTCAGTGTTTTGTTCTGCAGAGGGCTTTCACAGGGGACTCCATGTTGACTTGCACATATACTGAGCCGCAGATCCGTAGCTGCATCAGGTGCATTCATAAGTAGGAATTTCATGTTTATTGTTAGCATTGCTCTACAACATTCTTTAATAATACACGTTCTTCCAAATATCAAGCAACAGGAAAAGCTGCATGCTCTCCTCCAGAGCAGCTGAGGGTTAAGAGCCGTGGAGCAACTGGTTACAGAAAGTTCTTTCTTTCTTTCTTTCTTTCTTTCTTTCTTTCTTTCTTTCTTTCTTTCTTTCTTTCTTTCTTTCTTTCTTTCTTTCTTTCTTTCTTTCTTTCTTTCTTTTTCCCCTAATTTCTTTTTTTATAATTCTCTGTTTCATAATTCCTTCTTTCCTTCCTTCCTTCCTTCCTTCCTTTCTTCCATAATTCCCCAATAGACCCTGCGCTCTAACCACAGCTTCCGAACATCGCTTATAACACCAATTATAAAATGCCTTTCTTTCTTTTTCTTCTTTTTTAGCTTAAGGGCCCAGCAGTGGCATCATGGCGGTGGTCGGATTTGAAATCATGACCTTCTGAACAGAAGTCCAACATAAAAACAAAAACAACAAAACACTAAATATATTGTATCTGCCTCATGTTTTCCATTTGTTTGTTCTCCTTAAAGACATTTAAAAAAATATGTAGCAAAGCCAAAATAAAATTAAGGGAGCAAATAATCCAGATCGTTCACATTCATTGCACCCATGACGATAGTTCATAGGTCAGATCCTTGGAGAATTAGCTGAAGTGAGGCACCATGAATCTCCAGTTGGGCAACAATAAAATGAGCCACATTTGCTTCTTTTTCAACCATATTTGTCTGTTGTGAATAGTCGCTTGTTTCAGTCACTTGTGCTGCCAAAGATAAAGCCTGGGTATGTGTTAAAGGAAGGAAAAAGAGATAGCGATGTTAAAGATCATAGATTGCATTTAAACCATTAATCAAGACGTGTACCTGCACTCAGTGCGAGCGGCAAACGCTTCAGGTGTTTAGCGTTAGCGCAGCCTGGCAGGATCCGACAAGGAAAACAGGATCACGGGTTCTCCTCGATTGTTTCCCAAAAGCCACAAATTGTCAGCGTGTCAAACTGCACTTGGCACGCTTTCCGAACCTCACACTGACAAGATCCTACAAGCTTCTTTGAGGCGAATTGCCAAAAAAATGCTTTGCCGGCTGGTCATATATCAGTCAATACAGCTAAATTTACGAGGGCGCCATTTACTGTCAAGGGCTAAATGAGGTAAAGGCTCATCGGCGCCCCCTGGGACACACAGCGCACTGCATTTACTGACTGGATAGAGATGAATTCGCTCTGCCTGTATTGTTTTGCAATTAGTTTGCAGACCATTTCTACAAGTTTCCACACTCATTATAAAAGATTTAATAATTCATTTTTTTATTCCAGTCATTAGACAAGGCATAGGATTCGACTCTCTTTTCCTGTTCCGACATTTGAAAATCTAATTTGAAGAAATACACATGGGTGTCAAAAAACATGCATAATGTAATTTAAAGTTTGCCCATCTGAGAACCAAAGAAGCTAAACTGACTGTGCTATCTAGATGGGACCAGACACGTGATTGACACTGACATCTGTGAACTCAAGTTCACTATATAGATAAAATGGGTATGGTCACCTGACCAATTTGCTTTTTAAAGATCCCATTCCACATTAATTCCCATTTACTGTTATAATAACCTCCACTCTATTGGGAAGATGTTCCACTAGATTACGAGTGAGCTTGTAGAGATTTGTGGAGATTCATTTAGCTACAAGGGTGTTATTAAAATTAGTTACTGATGTAGGTGAGAAGATAAGGAGGCCTGGGATGCAGTCAGTGTTTACATTCATGTTTGATAGGGTTGGAACTCTACAGAAGGTGATCCTCCACATCTCCCAACTTATGGAAAACAGATCTTCATGGAGCTGGCTTTGTGCACAGAAGCATCCTCATGCTGGAGCAAGTTTGGATCTCCTAGTTCAAGTGAAGAAGTACTCACTTTTGTTGTGACAATTTTATATATATATATATATATATATATATATATATATATATATATATATATATATATATATATATATACATTTGTAATGTTTTCTTTACTAAAGAGAGGGGTGGCCATTTCTGGGTACACTGAGTGAGGAAGGTCCAGAAAACAAAAAGTCTCCAGGGTTTATAATGATTTAATGATTTATAATCACAATTGGTGTCAACCAGACGAGGATGGGTTTTGTTTTGAGGCCGGTTCCTCTCAAGGTTCTTCCTCTTATTATAAAGGAGTTTTTCCTTTCCCAGTCACCCCAGACTTACTCACTTGGGGTAAATACGTATGCATTCAAATATTCAGAATTTATATAATTCTTACATTTTGTAAAAGTGCCTAGAGACAATGTCCACTATATTTATATATACACAGTGAGGAAAATAAGTATTTGAACACCCTGCTATTTTGCAAGTTCTCCCACTTAGAAATCATGGAGGGGTCTGAAATTGTCATCGTAGGTGCATGTCAGCAGCTTGGTGAAAAAAGGTCGACTGTTAGAGTAATCATTAGAAAATGGAAGAAGCTAAACATGACTGTCAATCTCCCTCAGACTGGGGCTCCATGCAAGATCTCAACTCGTGGGGTCTCAATGATCCTAAGGAAGGTGAGAAATCAGCCCAGAACTACACGGGAGGAGCTGGTCAATGACCTGAAAAGAGCTGGGACCATCGTTTCCAAGGTTACTGTTGGTAATACAATAAGATGTCATGGTTTGAAATCATGCATGGCACGGAAGGTTTCCCTGCTTAAACCAGCACATGTCCAGGCACGTCTTAAGTTTGCCAATGACCATTTGGATGATCCAGAAGAGTCATGGGAGAAAGTCATGTGGTAAGATGAGACCAAAATAGAACTTTTGGGTCATAATTCCACTAAACGTGTTTGGAGGAAGAAGATTGATGAGTACCATCCCAAGAACACCATCCCTACTGTGAAGCATGGGGGTGTTAGCATCATGCATTGGGGGTGTTTTTCTGCACATGGGACAGGGCGACTGCACTTTATTAAGGAGAGGATGACCGGCGCCATGTATTGTAAGATTTTGGGGAACAACCTCCTTCCCTCAGTTAGAGCGTTAAAGATGGGTCGAGGCTGGGTCTTCCAACATGACAATGACCCGAAGCACACAGCCAGTATAACCAAGGAGTGGCTCTGTAAGAAGCATATCAAGGTTCTGGAGTGGCCCAGCCAGTCTCCAGACCTAAACCCAATAGAAAATCTTTGGAGGGAGCTCAAACTCCGTGTTTCTCAGCGACAGGCCAGAAACCTGACTGATCTAGAGAAGATCTGTGTGGAGGAGTGGGCCAAAATCCCTCCTGCAGTGTGTGCAAACCTGGTGAAAAACTACAGGAAACGTTTTAGCTCTGTAATTACAAACAAAGGCTACTGTACCAAATATTAACATTGACTTGCTCAGGTGTTCAAATACTTATTTGCAGCTTATTTGCAGCTTTTACAGTGGACATGCACCTTCGATGACAATTTCAGACCCCTCCATGATTTCTAAGTGGAAGAACTTGCAAAATAGCAGGGTGTTCAAATACTTATTTTCCTTACTGTATATATATATATATATATATATATATATATATATATATATATATATATATATATATATACATATACATATACATATATACTTAGTGTTTCATGGATTCAATCAGTTTGTAGCTCAACAATATACCAAAAATACCTGCAACAACTTGCTTAATTTTGGTGAAATATCATGTTGTCCGTTTATGACCAGATCAACGCTGAGAAAGCAAACGAAAGCTGAAAGAAACCACTGAAATTAGCAACACATAACTGATCTTTTCTCACATACATAGAGCCCTAAGAGTGCAATAACGTCATGTCAACATGAACCTCTAGCATGAGGTTAGCAAAATGTGTGTGGGAAAAAAGGAAGTGCATTGAGACCTCACACCAACCCATCTATCTTTCCTCCTCCTCCTTCTCTCTTTCTGTCTTTCTACATCAGCCAGACTGTGGTGCAACCAACCTTTGCTGATGATCCGCAAAACAGATTTACGACAAGTTCTGTGCGTTAAATCAAAGTGACGTGAATCAACACGGCGTTCGGGTTGCGCCAGAGACAAAAATAGCCAGATTATTGCTATCTTTGCTAATCTAGCATCATGAAACACTCAGGTAGGACGTTTGTCAGGACTAAGATCATTCATCAAGTTTGCAAACAGTTCTCTGAAAAAGCTAAGGCAATGTTGAGCTGACCTTCATCTGGAAAGAATGGAGCCAAAGTGAAAGACTTTTTAAGACCATTAAGAATGACATTTTAGATCCATGGTGGTCTACTGGTTAGGATGCAGCGCTCTCACCGCTGCGGCCCGGGTTCGATCCCCGGTCAGGGAACCAACCCCAGCCATTAGGGTTGCACAAGCCTTAGTGCCGGTCCCAAACCCGGATAAGGGAGGGTTGCGTTAGGAAGGGCATCCAGCATAAAAATGTGCCAAATCAAACATCTGCTGTGGCGACCCCTAATAGGAGAAGCCGAAAGAAAGTTTAAGAATGACATTTTAGACCTATATCACAACACACACAAATACGTTGTTAGCAAATGGATTTAAACAAGCCCTAAATACATTTTGTTTGAAGCCCAGTTACACTAAACTTACACTTCACCATAGCTGAAAAATTTGACGTCTATAGTACAACCTAAGAGAGATTCTCTCCAATAACAGGAAGCTGATTGTCTGTAGCATGTTGGTCTCATTTGCAGTTGTAATAGAATGAATTATATTTGGACTAGTGAAAATATTGGAGGCAGCTTTATATTTATAGACATTGGAAAAGTAAGAACAGTTTAAATTAATTTAAGACTCCATTCAGTTCTGTAGTGTCACAGATATTAGCCTGAGCAGGTAATATTAGTGTTAGGAATCCACAAACCTACAGCCATCCCAACAACCAGGGAACCTGCTGTGCATTCTGGGTTCCTTCAGGTTTGAAATAAAGCCGGTTAAAGTCTGTTCTCAGGAATCAATGCTACAACTGGAACAGCTCCGTGATGCGATAAAGAAATGAATGGTGAGCTGTGTGTGTGTTTTTGTGCTAGATAAGTAGAAATAAAACACTTCTTCAGCCCTTACATTGTCTCCTGTACCCATCCATAACAGGTCTAGACACAAAGGGTTCAGAGAGAGTTTGGAATTGCGTGTCTTTATGAGCGATAGACGTATTTTTGGTGCACACCACAATCACAGATCGGCACAGGCCTGAGTCTGGAGTACAGATGAGCTTGCGGGAATGTTTAAACCAATACCTAATTAATCATTCCTCCGGACTAGCGGGATAAGATAAGACATTTCGGCAGCGATGAACCCACGCCGAAATCGAGGCTCACGCCAACGCTCGACAGGAGGCAGGCCGTGGACCCGCCAATGACCCGACGCTAATAGTAGCAGAAGGGGATTGTGGTCCGGAATTCAGGTCAGGCCAGACTCCATGCTAAGCAGCCGTGGCAGGGTCCCAAACCTCGCCCGCCATTTTGGGCAGCCCACCATATGAGCTTCCAGTAAAGCGCACATGTCAGCCTGAGGTCAAATGCTTCGCTGTTCCAGACTTGCGTCAGCACTGCTGGCAAAGGCGAGGCCTCGCCGCACATTCCTGGGCATGTGTGTGTTTTTCTGGCCCGGCACACCCGCTGACTTTTGCAGTCTGTAGAAAGTTGGACGATCGGGGAAAAGGGAAAAGATGTTCTGCTCTTAAATCTACAAGCTCGCCAGCACAGGCCGTTTGCAGAAACGGTTTGAATGAATTGATCAAATTCGTAGGCATTTGCGGAAAAAAAACAACTGTAGTTTTCTCAAATCTGGTTAGTCAGAAAGTGTTGATTGATGACTTTTCTACAATGGCTCCTCTGACAATAATTCAAATCACTAAAACGTCAACTTTTTAGAGTAATCTATCATCTTATTCAAAGATATGTCTATGCCGTAACACCATGAGCAAGCCGTACACCAAGTCTAGACAGTTGAAATTAAGAAAAAATGATAAAAATGTCTGTTTATTCATGCTATAATAGAAGTAATAAAAGATAAGAACTAAAAAGCATTGAACAACATGAAATGTACCAATAAATTGATGATAAAAAAATGAGATATGGTGCATTGTTCTTTAAGAAATCAACAAATTGGAGTCATTAGCAGGAAAAATGAGAAATGAACAGAAACGAAACACCTGGTGAGTCTGTTTCATAAAACCATCCTGTTGTTCCTAATTTTCCGACAAATGTTTTATTCCATTTATAGATAGTGTCCGACTTCTGGTATGGCTATTACCAGGCATTTATTTTTTATTTTAAATCAACAAAACTGTACCTAAAAAGTTGCAATGTCCTGTTGGGGGTACTCGACTCCAACCGAAGGGTTTGTGGAAAATTTTTGAGGCGTGTCCACCAGAGACAATTATAGCATAGAGCGATATTCTAATGTATAAAACGGAGCAAATAGGGTTAAGAGGCTTACTTAAGGGCCATGCAGTGGCAGCTTGGGGGTACTGGGATTTGAACCCACAACCTTTCAATTAGAGGCCCATCCTTTAACCACTGAGCTGCACTTACCATAGTAGACCACTTGGAGTAAGCAAACGTTAAATGTTTGAAAATTTGAGTCAAGGTAAGATCATTTTCACAATTATCGCAAATATTTTTTAAAAATTACGTGTTCCAATGGTTATGATGCAACCTATTAGGCAACCAATAAAGAGTAGAGAAGGTGTGGATGTTCAGTATGAGCAGTGTCCTTTGATGTATACAGGATAGTCTTTATAATTATCCAAAGTACAACTCAACAGTATTTCAGTGCGATTATCCCCAGAAACACACTTCTAGGCTCCTTAAAACAAGAACATTCCCGCTTTTATCTTGCGCTTTTTCCGTGCCGGGTTCATTTCGGACAAAACTTGGAAACCATGTTTACTCAGGAACATGACACAGAGCACAAAATAAGTTTCCAGAACATTTCTGTGAAGACTTGTTAACCTTAATTCCACCAACAATCGCTAACTGTAGAGGTGACAACATGAAACCAGCAGTGCTGTTGCATAAGTGAATATATTCCCCTGCAGCAAACCACCATGGCAGCGTTCTGGAAATTTCTGATGCCAAGACACCCAAAGGCGAAAAGAGCACAATGGAGCTCTCTTGCTCAGCTCCAGGGAACATCACGGAATGATGCGATCAGGCACGGCAACACTGATTAACATTGAAAGCCAGGTTTTCATACAATATTTGTAACAGTCAGAAAGATAAAAATGAACAACTCCCACCATCAAGCCACAAAGTTGTTCATTAGCCAAGTTGTTCATGCCCCCTGGCTTTTGGTGCTTCAAGAAAGTATGCTAGCTGGATTAAGCTAGGCAGGTATATATTACTTCATAATAACTTTAGATTTAAAAATATGGTTCCTTCTCGCCAACTGGTCTGGAACGAACCTGAAAAGTAAGTGCTATTAAAATATACTGTGCTCTAATGCGTTAATAGTCATGCGAACAAAAAAAAAAAGAGACAACCCAAGCTAATTCTTGCAATAGTTCCTGGATAAATAGATGACACTGACACACCTTCCTCCTCCACCGTTCTCACTGCTGGCAAAGATGCCTGTTCACAAAGCCGCACATCAATCAAGACGCATTAAGGCAACTCCTTTTTTGTGCTTTCAACTTGTTGAAATGCACTCGCACTTGGCAAGCTTGCCGGCCCGGCATACCTTCAGAAATAGTTCTGCATCACAGTGATGATTGTTCAAAACTGGTTGCTTTGTTCAAGGAGACTGACTAGAAGAGAAAAAATTGCTAAATAACTCTTCTTCAGAATGATTTTTTATCCCCCAGTGATACTCTATCAAAAACGTTTTGTTTTTTTCTTTTCCGTTAAAAAGTTGTGCGACGACATGTCAAAGCACGGTGAGGATGTCGTTCTGGCACGCATTTGCTTGTTGTTAATAAATAATTACCCAATCCCACCCTTAGAGTGAATATTTACAAATGCTGGTCTTCCAGGGGGGCCGTTATTACCGCTTCAGCTCGGTCAAATTCTCGGGGTTTGGCGAAAAAACAACAGAAAAACAAAGATTAATACCAGACAGCTACTATCACGGTATCATACACCCAGTCGTATGTTCAGTCACAAAGACAATGCAAGCTGCTTTAAAGTGGTTCGTCTTCGAGGATCTTCGCGTTCCTGGGCAGAGATTAACATTCTATTTAACTGAGAATGGTGTCAAGTTGTTTGCAAGCACTTGCAAATTACCAGGTGAAAACTAATAAACTCTGTGTTCGTCAATCGCCCCAAGGGTTGATGATGTAAAGACTTGGATCGAGATGCTTGAGATCATAATCGTAGGCCTGGGGGTAAACTCGGTGTCCCTGAGAGGGTAGATCGCTCACTTGGCTAATATTGATATTGTTGTTATAAAGCAAGCAACGACGTGCAGGTGTCTTTCAGCCAAACCAGATGAAAAAGAAAATCCAGGTCAGAAGCTTCAGTTTGTTTGGGGGAATTGGGGGAAAATTGTGATCTTTGTGACTTTGACCTTGACATTATTGTTGATAGCATTTTTTTTGGAAAAAATCTGATGTCCTGGGGGTCAAAGTGAGAAGATTTGTTCCAGTTGAACTTGAACGAGTCTTGATTTTTCAGTATCTCGAAACTGCACACTAGAATTTTAGAATTAGTTGGAAAAAATATGTTGAAACCTTGTGGTGGATGAGTTACAAGAGCAGAAAACCACCTCAGTTTCCAATTCTGTCCACTAGGAACGGTTAGATCCTATGTTAGATTAATGCTACTACTACTCCTACTAATAATAATCTTTTCTTCTCAGCTTTATTCAGCTATTAGCAGTCTTTTGAAAGGAAAGGCAAGGGAAGGAAAGAAATTTGAAGGAAAGTAAGAGCCCTGAAATGAGAGAGAAGCTCACCCACTGTGCACAAAACCCAGCTGTCAGCTCCAGGGCTCCCAGCATCTCTCCTGTGGTCAGAGGTCATCCAGCTGTGCCCCCCCACACACACCCCCAAGTCTCCAGAGTTCAGCAGATGCAGATGTTAGAGAGAGGTCCGTGGTGTGGGGTCCCTGATCCCATCTGCTTCTGATTATGGCTACATCGTCCATATCGGCCCCATCAATTTCAAATCCGAGAAACCAGGCCGGGACAGCAGCGTATTTCTCCATCAGTCAGTGACAGCTTTACGGTGACCCATAGATGTTAGGTTTACAATTTAGCTTAGCGTAGACACACATTATAACTGTTCCCAAATGCTACACACGCTCATGTGCAATGGGTAGCGCATGGTTCTGAGCTAGATGGAAAAACTTTCTGAAAGTGGCTAAATCTATTTAGCTAGAATGCTAACAATATTTTGACAATTTGTTTTAAGTTGCAATTTCAAAATTTTTTTTCCAACTAATTGGATTCCAACTGCAGTTTCGAGATGCTGAAAAATCTAAACAAAATCTAAAAAATTACTAAACTACAAAAAAGTTTTAAAAAACAGTTTGTATATTCTACTTGATTAGCTATTTTACCACAGTGACCCTAACCACTTAATGCTAGATTGATTGCTAGCTTAGCAAAAAGATTAGCAGAGCCAAACTAATGCGTAGTAGACACATGAAGATGACTGTGATTGTTTTTATGGTAACTTTAAGCTCTCGAGCTTCTACTGCTCTATGGGAATTCCCAAACTTCTCAACTTTGGCCTACTTGAAATGTTATACACGTTTCTGTTTAGTGTGGCATCTATAGAACTCATATGTATTTATCGCATATTCAAATATTTCTTTTCAGCTTTTAAGTTTCAGAACATAGTGACCTCGCCTTTGTTTTGAATCCTTCACTTGCCCCCAAAGGAGAATCATAAATCCATGCTTGTCAAACACACATAATGACAGGCTTAATGATAGAGTGCACCTACATTACTAAAGTCCCCCAGGAGCTTTGGCAAGTCTCTGTTCAGGTGCATGTGGTGATGTATGTCTGTCTGTCTATGCATCCTGACTCGGTGGCTCTCCTCGGGCATCACCTTTGACGGCGCGTCGAGTTTGCAATTAGTGTATATTTGCACAACTTCTGCAATCTTTGCCATGCATCGACTCCGAAGCGCTTAATTGTGGTTCGATAGAAATTCTGTATGTCCCACCTGTAACCTTCATATTCATAAACAGGGTATGTTGTTTTTTGTTTTTTTTATAGAGGAAGGATTACAGCAGTGCACACTGGGATCATTCATCCCTGTGGTGACTGATTATTTTCCCAGGGTGCTCGGTGCCCGAGCGGCCTCCGCAGAGCTTCGTTCCAGCGGTTACAACGGGATATCAGAAATCTCTCCAAACAAGCAGAACATAAGCCCTGAGATGGAGAACCTGTTAATCGATTCCCAACTGTGCCAGAACACAGTGGTCAAAATTTGCTTTGAGAGCTAAACCGTTCAGGTCAAGGCAACTTTTGTGTCTCGTTCACATGGGCAAGAGTATGTTTGGTTTGCTGTGTGTGTGTTCCAAGAGGAATTGAATGCTGGTTAAGATGTTTATTCATTTATAACCAATTCAATAAGAATCTCTTGCAATGCATAAATAAATTAAAATCAATTAAATAAATATTTTTAAATCTTAGAAATTAGGTTATTTCTAGAACGCCAAAATAGTTTGGCATGTTTGTCTGAGTGAAACCTTTATAGTTCTATGTTAAATGCTACAGCAGAGGTACCTCATAGCAGCTTGCTATGAGTATGTTATTGGAAGGTGTTTCATTTAAAGCCTCAGTCAACATAAGCCCTGTATTTCCTGGTACCTCATTGGAATGAGCGTTGGTTGGTGAAATATGCACAACATGATTTGTGGTACAGAACGGTACTGGACTCTGGTGATAAGAAGATCATTTTAGGGACTCGGTTCTTTGGAACTCGTTCACCGTATGAACAAATCTTCTTCTTTAGGAGTCTTTTAGTTCATTTCGGTCTTTTCATTATAAATAAATTCAAATGTAACATCTTCAATTTTCCCCCATATACACCAACTTTGATTATAGTCCATATTAGTCCATGATGAGAATATGACAATGCAGCTAAGGACATATGATGTCATAAAGAATAAGTAGATCACCTCTGATATCCTCTGGTCTGTGTCATTACTTCTTTTGTCATGTGACTAACATAAATATTCGAACAATAATTTCAAGATTCCATATATAAAAAACTGATCTGTTGCATTGTGTACTGTCTATGGGACTCACATGATAAAGTAATGAGCGAATCGGACCAGAGGACTAATTATCTACTCAAAACTGTTTGATGTACACAACCTACAGAGATGATGCGATGCTTTGCTGATGCGCCTCCAGTAAAAAAGTAAGGAATCGCTCTTTGAGACAACTCGAGTCACATTAAAGACTGGTTCAAAATGAATCAGTCACTTTTGGACTCCCACACAACCCAAGAAGAACTTATGAAAGCAAGTGATTTTCACTCTCATGTCTACAGAGGTCCAGCATTAGTCAAATATGAAGCTCAAAATATCTAGTAGTGTTGCTGTTTCATTAACCCCTTTATCATTTGTTGATCTTCAGTATCTTCAGTCCTGTTTAGAATCACTGTGGTTGAAAGACTTCAGGAACCAGTAAATTGATCAGACAATTCTAAATAATATATATATATATATATATATATATATATATATATATATATATATATATATATATATATATATATATATATATATGGGAATGAATGGGATTGATCAAGCTTTTCAAGGGTTGACCAAACTTTCTGCAATAGTTGGAGGAATTAGTCTGTCTGTGTCTGTATAAGTTGGTGGGACTGGTCATTCTTTTGTACAGAACCAGATAGAATGTGTTCAAACCTATGCCACAATCAGGTTCAATCAAGATTTCTGTGGGAATCCTAAAGATTTGTTGAAACGCTTTGTGGAAGATTGATCAAGCTATCTGGGAAAGCTTGTAGGATTGACAAATTATCTCTTTACCAGGTGGGAATGGTCAAAATTCTTTGTAGAACTGGTCATGGTTTTTGTGAGAACATGTAGGATTGGTCAAGTTTAGTAGTTGGCAGAATTGGTATTGGATCGCTTGGTTTGGCTACATCAGACTGTATGTTGAAAGATATATTCGCTACTAAATAAATAAAAAATAAATCATTGCCAAATTGCTGGAATAAAGAGAATTACATGTATTACAGGTAATTAAAGAAAGAATGGGGACCATGCAGTTTTTTAGTATTTTTTGTCTTCCTTGATATTTGATATGTCTTATGTAGCTGTGGCATAACATCCTATCGAGACAAACTAAAATGAGTTTAAAAAAAATAATAATATTTCAACAATCAATCAGTAATTTCAACAATGCTCACTTGCCCAACTGTACCCTACATTGCCAATTGCATTGCCATTGCCAGTTGCCACTGTCGACTAGCTGCTGTGTTCTCCTCAATGCACACTTGTGCAATTTGGTTTACTGCAAGACAGATGATCATCTGGCCTTCAACACCCACTCGGTTTAGAGACCCCCTATGAAGCCAGGCCACCTCCTGTCCATACCCCTTGCTGTGACATATCAGGGGGTCTTACTTTGGCAGCTTTTCACCACTACCTGAGAAGCACCACTAAACCTGTCACCACTTTCCCAGTGCCTGCATTGAGTCCTACTTGAGGTTCTCCACAAATAGGCTCTAATTTCTGAGCTGCCACGACCTGCACCTGCACAGCCTTGATGGCTTGCAACCTCCCTACTGAATGCCACCAGTTGTCATTCATCATTGTGGGAAACGAATGAATAGAACAGATGGGATTTCAGGCCTTTCGCAAGCCTGTGAGTGTGTCGCTACAAAAATGCTAAACTCCTCCTAGCCTTAGCACCCATACTAACTCTACCAGGAGTGCTGGTACCCCTCAAACCCCCCCAACAACACAAGGGCCACCTACATTGTAATGGGGAAGATGGTTAACAGATGCCATTTGTCTGGGATCCACTTGTAAGAAAGGTGTTTGCATTTCACCTGGGCAGGAAGTAAGGAGGAGGACGGCCTGTTGCCACGTAACTAAACACGTTCCAAATTGCCTCCCATCTGCCACTATAAATGCCACCAGGAGCTAGCGCTTCAGGCTATTGTCAGGGGTGCAATGAAAATGCCAAACTGAAATGCTACCAAGTGTCAAAGTCAATGGCTTGACAAGGTCAAGAGGTCTCATCGTGTCTTTTTCACGGTAGGCTGCTGATCATGCGAGATGATTTTTGGAACGTTCTTCCTAGGTATAGGAAGATTAAAAGCCGTTTCTTCTTGCGATCAGAATACCTCACACAACAGGAACACAGTTAAGACACTTTATCTCTAACGAAAGCCCCCTCTGAACAACTTATCACACATTAACTGCTGAGCTGGCTGCATTAGCATATCCTGATAAACTGAGTAGAGCAGGGATCTAGCAGGCAGGGGCGATGAAAGACGTTATACCCCCCACCAATCCCCCCCCTCCCCTTCCATCACCAGCTGATGACCTCAAATGATGAGGCACACAACCATCTGAGAAACTTTAGATACCAGTGATTTGGCTAAAGAGTAATAATAGCTAGCAAACGCGATTAGTGTGATGCAGTCACGTGATATGAAGATGACTTATAAGACTTTTGAAAACTTTTTGGTTGAGATTAGTCCAAATTCAGGAAATAAACAAAAGTTTTTATATTCTTGTATCGTTTTTAGTACAGATATGCGCAATCTATCTATGTAGTAGTAAGCTGAAAACATTTTGGTCGATTGTTAGACTCAGCAAATCAGCATAAAAATAAATATGGTATGATTGAGTGCATGGGATTAATAAATAACAAAATTCGGTGGTTTTCATGCTAAAGATCAGATGAGTCCGAAAACATTCCACAAAACCGACAAGTCTCTGATTCCCATGGTCTCGTGGACCTCTCGCTAATCTAATGGACAAAACGTAAAAAAATTCTTCCGAACCCGACGTTTGTTGCCTTGTACTTCTTGTTTTTGCTGGTTGCCATGACAACCCAGTTGGTCAGCTGTGCAACATGTGTGATGGTGTTTTTCTAGGGGGGAAGTTAAGTTGGGCAAGTGCTGGTGGTGTGTGTGTGTGTGTGTGTGTGTGTGTGTGTGTGTGTGTGTGTGTGTGTGTGTGTGTGTGTGTGGTAATTAGAAGTCATTCACCAGTGCTGGGACCAAATGGAGCAATTATCTGCCCTAGTGAGTAGATAATTCTGCCTATTCATCCATCACCATCAGGGCTCTAACTTGCCACCTTCACATAACCCCCCCACCCCCAACCTCTGCACCCCTGCCAAACGCACACACACACACACACACACACACACACACACACACACACACACACACACACACTATCAGCTTTACACTATAATACCCTTTACACACACACACAGAGGCAACTCTTAACTTTTCAACTCACCTATGATCCACCCGTTCGAGGCTGTCAGGAGTGCAGGGCCTGAATCTTCAAACCCGCCCACACACACTTACACATGCACACTAACACACACTCTCTCTCACGCCGGTATCAGTTATGAGCTAGAATGACCATGTTAATTAATGAGTGCTGTCTCTGTCTAGTAGGAGATACTGAACCGCCGGTGATTAATGTCGTGCCAAGATAAACACTAAAGCAGCACCATTCCAGAGAGCACATTAAACACTGTGAAGTGGGGGAACAGGAGGGGTCTACAGACACACACCGCTTTGGCTATCAAACAGGACAGACCCTTTTTTTTTTTTACTTATAATAGTTAGAAAAAAATGAGCAAAATTTTCCATTAACATGGACAGCAAAAAAAAAAAAAAAAAAAGTGTATTCGTGTCCTGAAATGGATAGATAGATAGATAGATAGATAGATAGATAGATAGATAGATAGATAGATAGATAGATAGATAGATAGATAATAATAATAATAATAATCACATATCCAAAATAAATAAATAAATAATAATAATAATAATAATAATAATAATAATAATAATAATAATTCAGTGTCTTAGTAATCACACCAAATACTCTTCGTCTCAATCTAAAATGACAAAATGACAAATCACAAAGCGGGAATTGACACCAAAAAAAGTGTATGAAGGAAATATGATAGTTTAATATGATTATTTGAGGGATGATAATATGACATTTAATAATGCCAGAAATGAAACAATCATGCATCAATAATAAATATAATAATATAATAAAAAATCTAATATAATAAAACATAACTATGTGAGAAATTACAGCATCATATTTGGGAGAAACTGAAGAAGAAGGATATATTTATATGCATTGAAAGTTCCAAATCACATGTCTGAAATGATACAATGTCAATTATTTGTATGCAAATTGACAAAATCTAATTGATTTTCTAATTGTTCTCCAAAGAAGTACAAATATATCTATGGGACGAATGATAATATCATATTTGGGGAGAAGCCTCTATGTCAGAAATGACAAAAGCATACGGTGACGGCGTCGACACCTAAAAACGCTGAGCCTCCACACTAGTGATTTCAATTGTTTACCAAAAGTTACTCATCCACACTGAAACCTCTGAAAACACTTACATCCCTGTAGTGTGTGTGAGCAAAACGTAACATGTTTCAACCTAATTTTTTTTTATAGCAATTAATAATGATTTGTGATAGAAGAGTATCTGCGAGAGTGAAAGGGAAAGTTTATAGGACTGTGGTGAGACCTGAGATGTTGTATGGAGTAGAGACAGTGGCACTGAGTAAAAGACAGGAGGTGGAGCTGGAGGTAGCAGAGCTGAAGATTTTGAGGTTTTCGTTGGGAGTGACGACGATGGACAGGATTAGAAATGAGTTTATTAGATGGACAGCGCATGTAGGACGTTTTGGAGACAAGGTGAGGGAGGTAAGATTGAGATGGTTTAGACATGTTCAGAGGAGGGACATGGGGTATATCAGTAGAATAATGCTGAGGATGGAGACACTAGGAAGGACGAAAAGAGGAAGACCAAGGAGGAGGTTTATGGATGTGGTGAGGGAAGACATGCAGGTAGTTGGGTTGAAAGAGGGAGATGTAGAGGACAGGGGGGAATGGAGACGGATGATCCGCTGTGGCGACCCCTAATGGGAGAAGCCGAAAGAAGAAGTTTTCGAAAGTTTTATATGCATCCACTTTGGAGAGCAAAACAGAGAAGGAAAACGTATTAGTGTGGAACAAGTACCTTTCAGAAAAATTTCCATCTGCCATGAATAAAGTCACCTGTTGATCTAATGACAAAATTACATGTATGTATGAAATGACAGAAAAATGCATTTCCACTTCCTAAATATTCTATTCATTGCTTTATAATGCAAAACCTATACTTTATATGTCCATTTCCTTCTGAGACATAAAACCTCCATGTGGAACCTTAAAAAAACGAATGGAAAACCTTTAGTAATGTAGCTTTACGTGTTTGTAAATGACTGGGAAGATGTATAGGTGCCAAAAAGCCTCATTCCACTAAACAAGCTGTACAGGATCCTTGGTGACAGAAGCTTCTCCGCAGCATAGCCTCAGAGTTCATCGTTCATCCCCCCACCCCAAACACACACATACATTGACATACACACACATCATTCAGTGTGTTCCTCAGCATGATAGCAAGAGGACAGTTGCGGGGAACCATGACGGAGCTCTGCACTAATATTTTCTGCACTTATAAACTGAGGAATCTTTCGACCCGCTGCATCGGAGTGGCTTCCATCAGCACCTAGCGGCAGCGCGGCGCTTCAGCCCGCAGAGCAGAAAAACATTCATTACGCGAGAAGATTTCACCATGAAGAGGCATCCTTTCAGCAGCTCCCTGATGGCCCCCAAACAAAATTCCAGCAGAGGATGAGAAGCAGAAAGAAAGGTTAAATCTGGGGTGAAAGAAGAAAAAAAAAATGTCTGCAGTTCAAAAGGCTTCTTAATTGGTTCTACGCAAAAAGAGATTTTTAAATCATGATTCTGAAGTGCTTGAAGTTTTATCCATTTATAGCTACGTTTAAAGTTGAACCTCAAAACAAGTTTTTGCTTATGCTATAAGTTATAGGAGCTCCTGTAACTGTAATCTCCAGCATCTCGTTAGTTTTTTTTTTACTATGAAACTGCAAACTTCTCACATGTACATTACAATTACAGCACAGTGAAATTCTTCGTTAGGAAGCCATGATACAGCATCCCTAGAGCACAGAGGGTTAAGGGCCTTGCACAAGGGCCCAAAGAGGGGCAGCTTGGTGATACCGGGGCTTGAAACCCCAACCTTTCCATTTCCATTCAAATAAATGGATCATGAGAGGAAAAAGTACCTCCTGGTGCTTGTATTCGGGTTTCAAAAGCACCTTATCATCATTCTTCAGAGCTGATGGGAACAGGACCAGAGAAATCCAGGAGGAACCCTGACTCAGCTTTTCTTGCCACAGCAAAAACACAAGCTCAGGCGAAACCTTCCTGGTGGTTGCGGAATCCAAAGCGATGCAGAACGTGGGCTGTACACGCAGCATGGCTGCAGTCACACAGGGCCAGTTCTGTTACAACTCATCAGATTTGTATCACTTCTATTATTTATAAGGGCTGGATCGTATCTGAACACTACTTCAGGGAACAGTCAAGAGTGTGAGGAAAGATTATGGGATCTAAAACCGGGGTTAATGACAGGATGATGCAATATAGATGAAAGGTATCGTGTCTGTTTGGTGATAGATGAACGTATGATTTGTATCTATCGTGGGATAAATATATGATGATAATATGCTTTCATTTCTTTTACATCCAGTAAACAATGGTTTTCTGTTGAAGAGAAGATAATAAACGACAACGAGAAACTTTTTATCAGTTTGATGCTATTAAACTAAAACACCTCAAATCTGATTGGTCAAAAACGGTTGGCTGATTTTCTCTAACAGCACCTCTGATCTATGGTGGAACCTCGATAACCTTGACAGCGTGACCTCGAAAGTTCGCGACTTTTCATTGGGGAAAATCTGATGGTTGGCGAAAAGCCACGAGTGTCTCTAAAGTTCGGAGTAACATTTCAAAACAGAGTTTGTACTAACCGATTTTATTGTTGTATCATTAATTTCAAGTAGTAAATAAAACATTGATGACAAGTAATTCACAATTTCTGTTGAGGTTACTGTGTAAAATTCCCCTTGAAAAAGAAACCATCAAAATGACATTTATTTGTATTATAACAAAAATACAAACGGGGGTGTGGTAGCTCAGTGGTTAAGGTGCTGGGTTACTGATGGGAAGGTTGGGGGTTCAAGCCCCGGTATCGCCAACCTGCCACTCTTGGGCCCTTGAGCAAGGCCCTTAACCCTCTGTGCTCCCGGGGCGCCAAATCATGGCCTACCTTGCGCTCTGACCCCAGTTGGGATATGCGACGAACAAATTTCACTGTGCTCTAATGTATATGTGACAAATAAAGGCTTCTCTACTCTACTACTAAGCAAACAACAAAGCGATTCTTTCATGCCTTTCCTCTAGACATAAACATCTACTGAGACTCACTGAAGTGTTGCGGAACAGCATTCTTTAGCAAACAAGACCGAAAAGAATTAATGGAAATCAGACCTTCAGCTGCATCTGATTCCTTTCTTTTGCCCAACATTCTAATGCATTACAAACACATGATAGCAGACCGCCACAACCCCCCGTGCCGTGTGTTCTTATTGAACCGAGCAAACCTCAAACCACAAAATATATGAGTTTGGTGAAATACGTGCCCTCCTGTAGCAGTCGTACCGGGTTCGAAGAAGAGACTGTAAGAGAGATTGAGGGAGGGAGGTTTGGAGAGAGAGAGAACACTGACATGCCAGAATGCTTACATTTGTAGGATGAGGCACCTCGCTTTATGACTGTGATTCATCATCTCAAACCGGGAGGTGGTAAGATTCCCCCCCACGCATGCTGATGAATGATACGGCAGGGCTGTACATGTGTGTGTGTGAGTGTGTGAGTGTCCATCAGCTGGATAAATTTAGCCATTACTCATAAGAGGTGGAAATGTTCACAGAGGTTACATGTGGGCCGATCGGGGCGATCACCATAATCATTTAGTGGGCACTAGGGATGGAGCAGAATATAAACATTTATTACCAATGAGCAGGTAATGTGTTTAAAACTGAAACAAATACACATTAGAATAGGTTTAGTACAGTTCAGGAATTGTGTTGTGCATCAGTCACAATGTTTTGACTGCTTTCCATTATCCTTAGTATCTGCCTGTGGTAGTTGAAATCAGGCTTTTAGTAGAAGTTTGTCTGTTTTTTGATAAACAGAGCAAAAAAATCTGTAAAAAAAAATATTGCAAACAGGTACAAACAAACCTTAAATACGAACGACAGTCTGTAGTTGAGATCAGGTATGAATTTGAGTGAGGATTTGAGGTCAGAACCAGAATTTACACATATTTTATATGTACTTATACTTATATGTACAGCTAGAATTTTACCAGAAATCAAATTTTAAAAAAGGAAAGGAAAGAATTTCCAAAATTTCCCTCTTTGACCTTAACTATTTTTCAACTATAACTAAAATTTCAACTATGAAAAAAGAAATCTAAATTTAATTTCTGAAATTCCAATTGAATTAGAAATTCCTCTATTTTGAACCCCTGTTGATTTAAGCTAGGGTGGAAAAAGACGAGCACCTCCATGTTCATCTTGTTCTAACTAGAAGATCTTTCTAGGAATTCCTATTTGAAAGGGTGTTTTTTGTTTGTTTTTGTTCCAGGTCAGAGGTCAGCATCGGAAGCAAAATAAAGTTCAAGTGAAGGCGAATGAAATCCAGACACGGCTGCTCAGAGCATCAGCAGTTACTAAAGAAACACTTGTTACCTGGAATGAGTTATACTGTAATATCTGAACACCTTTTCCACTTTATAGCCTTCACCTGTGATAGACACTGATCATGTGACTGATCTCAGAGGAGCATTAAAAAGAAAAACAAAGATGGGCTATGAAAATCTTCCAGTTGTATCTACCAGATTAATGTTGGACTTGAATGGCAGAAAAAGTGAACATAGCCAGAGGGAGTTGGTTAATCTCTAAACCGAGTCCCAATGCTGTGACATCATATGGAGGGCAAAGATGAGGAGTGTTTGATTATTAATGTGAATGAATTCCACACACACTGGTGTGGGTGTGTGTGGGGTTGGCAAAATTTTAAAAATTTATTTTAGAAAAGAAAAGAAAAGAAAAGAAAAGAAAAGAAAAGAAAAGAAAAGAAAAGAAAAGAAAAGAAAAGAAAAGAGATAGAAAGCGAACACGAGAAGAAATAAATGAAAAGGAAAGGGTACATATTGTATATAGGGGATACATATTAAAACATGACAGAAAGATAAAAAATTAAAATAAAATAATAAAATTAAAAATTAAAATAGATAAATAATAGATAAATAAATAGAAATAAATATATGTAGTGTAAAAAAAAATCCAGAAATTTTTTTTTTAAATGTCAGCAAATAAATCGCAAATTTTTTAATATTATACATTTTTTTTTCTATTTGTATTTATATATATATATATATATATATATATATATATATATATATATATATATATATATATATATTTGGTCTAGTTTGGTCTTGTCTGATGTAGCGTCAGTGCTGCAGCTCATTAGCATGTAAATAAACGTGTACAGACAGTATATACACGATGCTTCATTAGAGCGCTGGTGTGAAAGAGTGAATGACTAACATTTGTGTTAAAGGAACAGCATGAAAACTGTTATCACACACACACACACACACACACACACACACGCCTTGAGGGGGGAATGCTGGGGCTTCGCTTCATTACACCAACCTGCCATTGATTAATTTCCTATAACGGCATGACAAAGTGGTTTAATGCACTAGTAAAGAACAGTTTTTCGCCCATTTATTGCTAAATTTAACCATTTGTTAAATGTTCCTGACATTATAGCAGCCATACTCAACTGACTAGCAGACTACAGTGGACGGCTGCAGACCTACATCAGAGATCATCAGGCCTGAGAGAGAACATGCTAAATGCTAATGCGATGACACCAAACTGTCGGCGCATTTAACAATCTCCTAACAAAGCAATAAACACAGCTTAAGCTCATTAGCATGACCAGTGCAGCTGCTGACTCAATGGAAGGTAAGTGATCGCCCAAATGGTTTCTCTTAAGGAAAGGGAGGAGCAGGTATTGTGGAGGAGGGAGTAATTAGTAATTAGCATAGCACAGTCACTGTGATGTTCTCTTACAGCGACTCAGCTCGAGTCAACAAAGCGAGTTCGTTTGTGCAATCTAGACAAAGTCACTTTGCAACGCGAAGATGCACTTACGAGAAGAGGAGAGCTATAAAAATGAGAACTCTTCCCTGCTGAGAGCCGGAACGCTTCGCTGTTTTGTACACTTGGCCGTGTGAAAATATGAGCAAACACAGGCGGCCCAGAAACGGCCATTGAATCATCCTCCATTCAGCGATACTTGGCTCTGATGGGTCAACAAGCAGCCATTGTTATTGATGAATCCCCATGATGGATGGAATTATAACGCGTTGTAAAACCACGCGCCGAGCGGTTTGGCTGGAAACGCTACGTCCTGCCAGTGCGCCGCCAGCACACATTCGTTTTTACTCTCTCCCAAGTCGTCTCCCGGTGCATATTTTCGGCCTAATAATTCAGAACGCGAGAGTCATTATTGCAAAACAATATCATTAGTAACTAGTCATTGTCAAGGTTGCATCAGTCCATCATGGTACCGTTGTGCAAGAATGACTTGCTTTCCCGAAAACCTTATTTGTTCCAGATGAGACAAGGGCACTCCTCGCGCTCTCAAAGTCACGTTCGTACTGAGCTGTCCACATTTTTAAGCCAACAAACATCGAACGTGTCTTAAGGTGATCTGCTAAGTATTCTCTAATGCCCAGGCAATCGTAGGAGATTTTTACACCATTCTAACTGATTGGTACAATGTGATAGTTTGCAGATGCAGAGACTCGGTCGAACTCAGAAGCAAGTTATAACGATCCTGAATCTCAGGAACCTGGTTGTTTCTGTTATGCTATAAGCGCTATAAATACTGAATATGAATGATGACATTGCAATAGGAACAATTGATACTACTTATTTTCTTTACAATACAATACCAGGTACTTATTGGTACTGGTCGGCACAAATGACTTTTTATTTTATTATTATTATTTTTATTATTTTTATTATTATTTTTTTATAATATATGTTATATTCTTGTACGTATGTATGTATGTATGTATAAAATATGATTTGATCCACCCATCCCTTATCCAGAGCGACTTACAACTAAGCAAATAAGGGGCTAAGAGCCTTACTAAAGGGCCCAGCAGTGGCGCTGGGATTAGAATTTATGACCTTATGATCCAGAGTCTAGTTCCTTTACCACTGAGCTACCCTCTCCCAATAAACAGGCAGACAGACGCACTTATCCAGCATAACTTAAATTTTAATTATCCAACTAAGCAGCTATAGGTTAGGGGTCTTGCTCAGGGACCCAGCAGTGGTAGCTTGGTGTGGCTGGGATTTGAACTCAAGTCTAATGCTTTTTTTGGTTTTGATGCACCGAATAAAACCTGGATCGGCGGATTTTCTAAATGGGAAAACGGTATTAAGATTGGAACTGGAAAACCTTGGTTTTGAGGAAAAGAGAAAGAGTGAAAAAGAAAGGTATGTACATAACCGTGGTTGTAGAATGTTCTGGGTGGGACACGATTGGCAAACACCAGAGCTTGTGTCCTCGCTTTCTCTCTTTCTCTTTCGTTACTCACTCTGTTTTGGAATACAGGTTTGTCAAGAGGTACTGGAAGAATCTACAGGTTTAGTACTCAATATTAAGGGGAATAGATATTGGATTTTTGGATATAACTTAAAGTATACCAAAACTTTTTCAAGGCATATTAAATCTGGTATGGCTTTCAACTGAGAGGGTTGAATGCCTACATGTGGCATAGCATTTATGACCATCAGATGTTTATGGAACGCTTGGAATTTTATCTCGCAGTCTCTTGACACTTTTCACGTAAAGGAGAATGCAAGTAAAGCTAATATTTATTTTTTTGAAAGTGCAAAAAGTACAAAGAAAAAGATAACTCAGAAATCTAAACACAAAATTGATGCTGTTCAATAGATTGACAAACACACTGTAATCCACATATTGAGGTGTGAGGTGAGATTTACATACATGTGCTAATTAAGGTGATAGGAACAGGCGTGAGTAATTAGTATTCAAATTTGATCTAGAAAACCAACACTCTTCCTGAATTTGAACCATGAGACCTAGAGGACCAACACTGTTCCTGAATTAGATTTCAGAACTTGGAGGACCAACACTGATCCTGAATCTACTTCCAGGACTTGGAGGACCAACACTGTTCCTAAATTTGTTTAAAGGACCTTTGGGACTAACACTGTTCTTGAATTTGAATCAAGCACCCAGAAGACCAGAACTGTTCCTGAATTTGCCTCCAGGACCTGAAGGACCAACACTGTTCCTGAATCTGCTTTCAGGACTTGGAGGACCAACACTGTTCCTGATTTTGACCCCCACGTCCCAGAGGACCAACACTGTTCCTGAATTTGTTCGAAGGACCTGGGGGACCCAAATTGTTTCTGATTTTTTTTCCCCAGGACGTGGAGAACCAACACTGTTCCTGAATTTGATTTTTTGGCCCTGGAGGACCAAAACTGTTCCTGAATTTGCCTTCAGGACCTGAAGGACCACCACATTCCCAAATTAGCCTCCAGGGTTCGGGTTAGTGTTGTGTCCGTGTGGACGTCAGAGCAGTTCCTGGATGTTGTTAGCAGACCCTGTGCTGATGGGATGCTCATTAGCGCGTGAAGCTCCTGCCATGCCGCATGAGACGTGAAGAGAGCGAGGGAGCACGGCACCGACGCACAGCCGCAACATGAGTTACCTGACACCAGGAGTAACGATTCTTCTGAGGCCTATTCCACACACACCCACACACACACACACACACACACACACACACACACACAAGGACCCAACCTGCTGACCTTCCCAATGATGATTCCAGACCACTCAGCTGCTGGTGCCATTAGGGTCCTTTCACACCAGGAGGCCAAACCCTCCCTTACCTTCTCATCATCCCTGGATCTCTCTTCTCCTCCCCTCCCTTGGCCCCTCACTGAGTTTTGTACTCTGGTGCTGCCACGTCTCCATGTCTCACCAGGGTGTGTGTGTGTGTGTGTGTGTGTGTGTGTTTGACCCTTCCAGGACAGTGCAGCAGCCCTGGTCCTGAGCTGAACAATTCAGTGTCTATTATACAGCGTGTTCTTTAACTTGTTGCTCTTATCTTTTTAAACTAAAAGGTTTCAAAAGGTTCCAATTCCAAAGTATCGACAGAGAGAGAAAAGTGAAAGAGAGAGAGAAAGACGAGAATGAGAGAGTGATAGGAGATGAAAGAGAGAGAAAGAGGGAGCGACAGGAGAAGAAGAGAGAGAGACGGGGATGGGAATTGCGAGAGAAAAAGAGAGCGAGTAGGTAAAAGAGAAAGAGCGAGCGAGGGGAAGAGAAGTGAGAAAAAGTCTGATAGATAGCTGACACAAAGAGAGAAAGAGGAGAGAAAAAATGAAGCTGGAGATGCAACAAATGTCTGAAGATGTTAAAAGTGTGAACAGGATCTCACCTGCTCTGTGACTGATCTATAACATTAACTGTAACTAGAAACGGATAAAAAGTAAGATATCTTTCTTTAAGTTGTTCAAGTAGAAAGAGAGCAAAGTGAATGAGGAAGAGGAGGAAGAGGAGGAAGAGGAGAAAGGAGCCTTGATCTTAATCCTACACCATCTAAATGTAAACACGCTGTATAAATACACAATTTGGGGATTAGACATAGGAGTAATTAGTATCACAGTACAGCCATGGGGCTTTGAACACTACACACACACACACACACACACACACACACACTTGCAGGTGGAATCATCTGGAATCAGTTTGTTTGATCGTATTAAAACATGTGACAGTAGCACGAGCAGCAGCCATTTTGGATCTGACTTTTTCCCATCCAATGCAATTAGCTCATCAGTAGAAATGGTTGGGGGAGGGGGTGGTGGTTGTGTGTGTGGGAGATTAATCCCACTTTTGTCATCGGCCGTCCACACAGGTGCCCGATCACGCCGAAATCCTCCTCATATTGGTGATATGAACTCATTTCCTCGTGCTCCGTGGTAATGTAACCCGAGCTCGGAGAGCACTGGGGAACTCAGGGGGATGAAAGAAGCCCCAAAGCCCCGGCATTAACCTCCGGGGTCAAGCGTATTAGCTACCACTATTTATAGTCAAACTTCGATTTTCTTTTTTTTTTTTTTTTTTTTGCATCGAGGGACGAAGTGAAATGGATTACAAGGGTCACTTGAAGAGATCAAGGAGATAAGTCAGTGATGAAAATCACCTTTAATCAGAGGGTTCATCACCGGGTTGCATGGCTTTGTTTGGGGGGGGTCGTTTGAAGATCGGAGAAATTGTGGTCACCCAGACAAAACAGTCTTCGAGCAAACAAACAAAACAAAAACGATAATGAGCTCATTTCATCGAAAGTACGGACATTTGATTGAACTTGATCTCAATTTGAATATTATTTTGAGTTTTGCCTCATCAATTTGTAAGAAAATAAGAATTTTATATATATAAAATATATGAAACTACAATCCTTCATATTCATTTTTATTCTCATTAACCTGCACCTAGTCCCCCATAATGACAATGAAACCAAAATTCTAGAAATGTCTGCAAATTTTTTTAAATAATACCACATGTACGTAAGTATTCACACCCTTTACAACAACACTTAAAATTTCACTCCGCTGACTCTCAGTTCTCTTGAATATTGTTTCTACACCTGGATTATAGTCCACCTGTGGAAAATGGTCACTATACAATTATACAAACCTAAATGCATGAAAACATACACACAACTTTAACACAATCACTTCTCTGAATGCTTTACTCAACAACCATTTGTGTGTCTGTGTGTGTGTGTGTGTGTGTGTGTGTGTGTGTGTGGCTTGATTTGCCCCCTAGCTCACCCCTACGATTCCCAGTTGCAGGGTCTGCTAGACGGGACAGCAGGAGGGAGGTGAGGGACAGGAAGCAGGGGATTGTGGGATATTGGGATGGGGACTTTGGGTCAGGCACCCGATTATATTGTGCATGTACACACACACACACACACACACACACACACACACACACACACACAGACACACACATGCACGCACACATGCAATTATACAGCGGGGTCCGAAAGTCTGAGTGGAAATCTGGATTTTTTTTTTTATTTTATTTAAAATAAACAGAGTCTTTTTCACTTTGATTTTATTATTTTTTTTTAATTTGAAATGACAGAAAGTCAAAGTTTAATATGTTGAATAGCTAATATTCAGGATTCGGCACTATTTCTGCATCACTTGGTGTGGGAAAAAAAGGTCAGATGCTCCTCATGTCTAATTTCATCTATTGAAATATAATATATAGTGTCATTAGATGAGTCTCCCATTAATTAGATCTAAACGGAATCAAACTCCAAGCTGTCTAGTGGGAGCAAGAACAGCTGAAGTCATGCAAATATTTCAAAACATGTTTAAGTTGGTGCTGATAATCTCATTTGTGATGAAATTATTTGTATAACACTGAAGTAATAAACAACAGAAGCCCACTTTTGATTATGGTGGTCGTGTTTTGCCCTTTAACTCCTAAAACACTTTTCTTTTAATTCTTAATAATAAAAAAAAAAAAATCAGTTTAACCAGCCGTCGTATTTTCCGTCTAGACTAAATTTGGATGCATTATTACGTATTTTTTCTATCATTCTTTTATATGACATAAAAAATTCAGTCGTCTACACAAAACACACTGATAAGTTCAAATGACTGGATTTAATATAATAAATATATTTCAAAAACACAGATTTCTTTTATTCATTACTATCAGAAATATATACCAATGTTAATTACTGCATTTCGTATTTTTATTTAAATATATGACTTATTTTTTAGGTTTTCTTTTTGACTCTGAGTGTGTGTGTGTGTGTGTGTGTGTGTTTTGTTGTCAATATCTAATCAAAGAAAATGTCAATTTAACCAGTGTCAGTGTCTCAGAACACGTTTTTTTGTAATTCAATTTAATTTAATTTACATTTTTATTGTATTTTAATAACAGGCTGCAATTTTGCTCTTAAGGGGGTTAGCTTAGCATTAATCGATAAAAAAAAGTAACTAGCATTCATGCTAATTGCACAAGGACAACCAAAGGATAATTTTTTTCGGGTGTGAAAATTTTGTAACAATAAAATCACTTTTGAAACAAGATTTTCAGGAAATCTGGATGCCGCAACTAGTAAACGTGAAAGAACTTCTAGAAGATTCTAGCTACTTCATATGGTTGAATGTGTGCAGGTAATGCATATAGAGTTGAGAGGAACATAACATATACAAAGAAAAGGAGGTTCGTGAGTAAAAGGTGTCGCATGTTGAAACAAACGAATCTGATCGGAAGCAATGCAATGATTATTTTTGTATTCTTTTTTATATAGTGGTCTGTAGCACTGTTTATTATGTTATATCGTGTGAATTATAAGGACCTAATTGCTTTCACGCGTCTGCATCAGGCGCTTCGATCGCGGCGCACGTGTTCACAGTGAAATCAGTGCGGAGTCGAAGCAAAAATCATCACAAACCTGAAGATAAGTAAATGAACGCAGCCTCGGTGCTGAGGGAACCAGGAAGCCATGGTGGTTCTCTAATAACAAACAGCGGCTGTAATATCTCTGTGTGTTTGAACTCCTACACAAAACCACTATCAGAGGAAACAGAGTCGCATTGAATATATCTGTCTCACACACACACACACACACACACACACACACTGATACGGCACTTCAAAGGCGTACAATATACCTGTGTCCAAACACCACAGTGACAGACCGTTAATGTTTTTATGTCCGATGAGATTCAGGACATTCGGACGACCTTCACCGATGACCTTCACACTGCCGATGACTGTTCCCTCATCAGATCTGGTGAAGTCCAATGCCTCAAATGTTATCAGCAATTTTCCCATAAAAGATGGTTGTTCATTTATTTATTTCTTCTGTCAGTTTTTGTTGAACTCAACAAATTGGAATGAATGTAAGATTAGCATTTGGGAACAGTGGAACAATTTTTTTTTACCCCAAACAGAAAATGTGTGCTAAGTACGCTAAGTTAGCTACTAACCTAGCTAGCTTGTTATGGTCTAAGATAGAAAGAGAAATATGAACAAGTAAACATGTAACAAGACCCTGAAATGTACTGAGTTTATACAGGACAAAGGAGCACTAGTTTACTAGACATTACCTAGCCAGCTATCATAACTAGCTTGTTTGTGAAGAAAAGGTTTAATTAGCCATTTTTTTTAGCTTTAATAACTTTTACATTTTTAAAAGACTCTTTAGAAAATATGACAAAACAATACAATAAAATTAAGTCTGTGGGACAAATTAGCTAGGCAGCTAGCACACAAACTTAGCAAATGTTACTTATGCAGTTATCTGAAATCTACTGGTCTCATTCGATAGGACAAATGAGAACTAGATTGCTAGCTGTTGACTAACATGCTGGTAAACTACATTAGTTAATGTTGGTGATGGAGATAATATCGTAATTACTATTTTATTTCTATTGTTGAAATGAGTGGACAAATAAGAGCTAGTTTATTAGATAGATATAGATAGGCAGATAGGTGACTAGCCTAGCTAATGCTAGTGGTAGAGCTGATAGATTAATGAGCAATTTAAAAGTTCAGCTTGTTGTTAAATTAATCTTTAAGACAAAAATGATATTTGAGTTTATACAGGACAAATGAAAGCTAGCTTAGTAGCTGTTAACTAGCCAGCTAGGACAGTAACTAGTTACTAATGGAGAGTTTTTTTAAATATAACAAGACATGTTCTGAAGTCCTATTGGAGTTTATGTAGGACAATGGGGGAGCTAGTTTATTAGCTACCCAGATAGGGATGTAGCTAAGCTAATGTTTGTGATAGAGATTATATCTTCTGAAATAGACTAAAGTCTTACATGAGTTGATATACGTTATATAATGAGAGTTAATGTACTAACTGGTAACTAGCCAGCTAGCAAGCTTATGTAACTAACAAGGAAAATGTTTTTTTAAAGGTTTGTACACTGTTAAAAACATCTGTAAAATATGCAAAACTGAAAATTTCTGAACTTATGTAGGACAAATGAAAATTTGATTGCTAGCCATTAACTAGCCAGCGTGAAAGCAAACTTAGCTAATTAGATTTATGCTTTAGTTTTTTTTTCTGATTATTGCTAATTACGTGATTGATATTATGACACGATACACACGCTGAAGTCTCTCGTGATTGTGACAAATAGTAAAATGATAGTAATGATGATGATCCTTGTGGTATTAAGAGTATTAGTTGTGTTTAAAGTGCTAGCAGGATGAACATTAACTGTGCTAGAGTGAGGTTTAGCCTGAAGCAGGGTGTTTCTGAGACTGGAGAATGTGGAGGTCTGGAAAGAGCAGAAGATTCTCTGGATTACAGGATGTCGGCCTCGGCTTTCCGGAACAGTCCGTTTCTCCCACACTGGCGTCCCCCCAAGGAGGGCTGAGGAAGTGCTCCCTGTGTGTGTGTGTGTGTGTGTGTGTGTGTGTGTGTGTGTGTGTGAGTGTGTGTGTGTGTGTGTGTGTGTGTGTGTGTGTGTGTGTGTGTGTGTGTGTGTGTGTGTGTGTAAGGGATGTATGGCAGTGTTACGCCTGGCCTCCCTAAGCTCCTGACCCACCAACTCAAAGGCATTTCCTCCCCATGCACAGATCGGCCATTTAACATGGATAGACACAAACACACACGCGCGCACACGCACACACACACACACACACACACACACACGCACATACACATACACAAAGTAAAACATTTCTGGTCAAAACAGAAATTTTGTACACTGCTAATATAATGAAAAAAAAAATACTAGAAATGCAGTTATTAAAATTAGATTTTAATTCACACATGCTAAATTAGCTTCTACAAAGATCTCAACCACAAGGCTGTTAGTAAAGTCAGGTGCTAGAGGAGGTTCGGAGGTTCGGGGTGCAGTCAGTGTTCACACGTATTATGTTCAGTAGGTTTGGAGCTCTATAGCAGAAGATTTCCACATTTTCCAACCCATTAAAAGCAGATCTTCATGGAGCTGGCTTTGTGCACAGGGACATTGTCATGCTGGAACAGGTTTGGGTCTCCTAGTTTAAGTGAGTGATGTGGAAAATGTCATGCTACAGCATCCAAAGACCTTCAAAACAATTGTTTGTCTCCAACTGTGGAGTTTGAGGAAGAACCACATATGGTAGGAAAAGTCAAGTGTCCCAATACCTTTGTGTATATATTCTGTATATGCTTTTTAATTTTATCCTAAGTGTCAAAACATTGACTTCATACTCCAACAATTCCAATTTATGCCTTTTGAGAAGAACAATGAGTATTTTTTTATCTACTGAAAGCTTCAAATGTTACGGGAACAATCAGTTCTGTCTAAAAATTCAAACAACATGTTCATAAGGAACGTCTTCTATTAAGGTTCATGTGTTGCCATAGAAATGATAAGGTAAAGGTGCTGTATACTTCTCACATGTACAGTGTACAGTGTCATCATACAATCAGCTTCATTTAGGGTTGCCATGGTGATGTTTTTAACATGGCATCGGAATTTAGATGTAGAAATATTTGTCCACTTGAGTGTTGGATTTTTTATTTAGTATTTACTTTTTTGTTTGTTTTTTACTTTTGAAACCAGACTGATAAGAATGAAACGAATCCAACACAGTACAGCGTCACCCTGTGGAAGCGTAGGCTAGTGATTATTACTCTTGATGGTCCATCTGAATGCTGAATCGGAACAATAAAAATATGTAAATTGTAAAGACCAGGAGACGGAAAATAAAAATGGTAAAAAGTCGCAAAAAACAGAGAAATAAAAGGGGCCTTCTTGCTACTAGTGTTGTGTAGAATATTGCACACACCTGGCAACCCGACCTTCATCTACAAATAGCAACAAAGGCAAGGATCTCAGGCATGTGACAAGAAAAGTAATTTAATTAGATTTATTTGGATGTAACAACTGTACAAAATGCTGCAGCACACACACACACACACACACACACACACACACACACACACACACACACACACACACACACACACAGACATGCTGCTTGGAGTTAAGAAAAAGGGCCTCTCGGAGCACTTGTGGGCCATTGAACTGGGGCCTGTTATGCCTGTCGGACTCCTGAGTGTAATGAATGGTTATTGGCTGCTAAATGACGAACAGGTGACAGGGCCAATGAGAAGACAGATGATGGTGTGCCATGGGTGTGATAATGGCTGGTGGCCGTAATTTCTCCCGAAGCCCTCTGCTCCTGCACTGCCAGGCCCTCATCAAGCACACAAAGAGCTTCTCTGTGTCTAAGTGTGTCTAAATATGTATGTGTAGGTGTGTGTGTGCGTGTGTGTGTGTGTGTGTGTGTGTGTGTGTGTGTGTGTGTGTGTGTTCACTTGTGCCCAGCTGCAGAGCTGCTGCTCTGCTCCATTTGCTGGCTGATGGGCTGAGTGGGAGCTGAGGCAAAGTTCACACACACACACACACACACACACACACACACACACCCACACACACCTTTCCTGTTCTCTCCATGGGAGGAGGGGGGTAAATTCATGACCTGTTTGACCCACACCTTCTCCTCCTCCTTTTCCTCAAGTGAGCTGTTCCATTCTTCCTTTAGGAGCATTATGATGAGAAATAAAAAAAAAAAAAAATAATAATAATAAATAAATAAATAAATAAATAAATCATCATATAACATAATAATAATAATAATAACAATAATAAAATAAATAAATAAATATATATATATATATATATATATATATATATATATATATATATATAATAATAATAAATAGTATATATTTTATATTATCTATTCCATTGGATTTTTGTTTTACTTTTCATTTCTGTTTCAATTATTTTTATTATTATTATTATTCATTTATTTGTTGGTTTATTTATTTTCATTTATTCTATTTTACTGTAAATTCTATTTTATTCTATTCTGGGGTTTTTTTTTTTTACTTTTTATTCCATTGTCCCCTTTTTAATTCCATAATTCTTTTATATAATTAAATATAATAAGTCATTGTATAAAAATGTTAGAATAATTTGTGACTCGTTTATAACCGGATCGATGTGATCGATTGTCCCTCTGACAGCGTCACACCCCGGCACACTCTATCAGCGAGGAATTCATCTGTAATTTTCCCTGACTGAGCAAACAATACAGCTGCCTTAACATTGTTGACATCTCTAAAGCCCATAAGTACAGTGTAATGGAGCTCTAAAGGCCAAGACCGCACAGAGCGAGTGTCGGAGAGGAAGGAGAAAATAAAGAAAACGAGCCTGAGATTCTTTCTGGATTTGTTTAAAACATCACACCTGCATGTAACCTGCACACTTCTACCCACTCTTGTCTCTGCATTGGATTTCTGAAGTCAATGAGATGAAATTATTCACCTTTTATTCTGCTAAAAAAAACAATTACAGTCTTAAAAGTAAAAAAAAAAAACAATAAAATATAATAAAATAAATTACAATAAAATAAATAATAATATGTAATACAATAAAGTGAATTTAAAAAATACAATTAAATACAAAGCAATAAAATACATTTAAATAAATACAATAAAATACAATACAATAAAAAAATACAATAAATACAATCAAATACAATACAATAAATACTATAAAATACAGTACAATAAAATAAATTATAGAATATACAATACAATAGAAAGAATACAATCAAATTGAAAGAAATACAATCAAATACAATATCAATAAATACAAGACATACAATACAATAAAATACAAATACATTCTTTAAAACTGAGATTTTAGCTACTATATGATGTCTGCACAATCGAAACGGCGAGATGAAATGAATAAAACGAAAAGGAAACTTCTTAGTGTTCAGTGTTGGCATGGCCGGAGCAACTCGGCTTCATCACCCCACCCCAACGCTCATTATCTTCCTATAATAGCCCACCCTGAGGTGTTTTATTCCTCGTCAACAACAACCATTTCCCCCATGCTAGCACATCGTAACATTGTAGCAGCTAGTCGTTTCCTCACCAGCTGCCCTGTCTCTCTCTCTCTCTCTCTCTCTCTCTCTCTCTCTCTCTTTCTTTAATAATATCTTCAGAAACGGGGGAAAAAATTATGCAAAGAAGCATCAAATTGCATTTTTTTGGATTATGAAATAATACATTACATAATAAAAAAGATGTCACATTAGAACAAGAATATCATTTATAATATAAATGTTGGATTCCTCCAAAAAATGTTTTTTTGCTATATTTATATATGCAATATATCATATAGGGGAAAGGTATTGGGACACCTGATTTTTTCAGACAGATGTGATTGTTAACACAAAGTTGAAGGTAAACAACTGTATATGAGCCTTTGGATTCAGTAGCATAAAATTCCCCTTCACTTGAACTAGGAGACCCAAACACTCTTCCAGCATGACATTTATGCCCAAAACCAGCTCCATGAAGATCTGCGTCCTATGGGGTTCATAGATGTGGAGGATCTCCTGCTATAAAGCTCCAGTACAAGCACAAATCTCCAGTGCAACATCTTTTAAGAAGTGTGGAGGGTATTAGAAATACATTTTTGAAGCTTGTCAAATGTCTTCTTTTTTTATTTTTATGAATTTGATCCCAGCCCAAGATCTGACATTAACCCAGCTGACTTTTTTCCCAGGTCTGAATGCTACTCTTACACACTCATTAACCTAAAAGATCTCTTCCTGAACTCACTGGTGAGTTTGCGAGGCTAATCGTTAGCCAGCGTAATTACTGCGGCTAGCCTCTTTTTTTTTTTTTACACCTACGACCTCAGATGGCCTGTCTTTCCAAATCTTCTCTTTCTCACTCACACACACACACACATATATATATATATATATTCACACCTGTCACCTTTTAGGGTCACAGGAAACCAGAGTCGTAACACTTTATAGTGACAATATCTGTACTGTCGTTCTGAATCAGTCTGATTATGGGGACAGCGTGTCACCTGAGCTGGTCTGGTTTAGATATGTACACTGTTTAAGAAACACTATATAGCAATATGGCTCTATACAATGCTGTAAAGTATTTGAGTGAATGTACTTCGTTACTGTTCTTAAGTAGTTTTTTCGGTTACTTTCGAGTTGTACTGAGTATCAAAGATAGAAGCAACTTTGACTCTCTACTCAACTACATTTATGATTCAACAGATGTACTTTTTACTCCACGATATTTGAATTGAAACACTCCCCCACACACATCTGCTGCCTGTGACTTTTAACGCCGCTGGTATTATTTTCAGCCCAAAAAGTCTGAAAAGACAAATTTTAAGAACCAGCTTTTGTTTTGAAGCTGAATAAAAAGATTGGCCCTCTCTAAAACTTTATCTCAAATGATCTACTTTCCGAATACTAAAGGTTCTTCTACTTTTTGACATGATACTGTCATTGTATTTGTTAATCTCTTTTTGAAAGATTTCTTTAATACTTTGTCTTTTTTTATTATTTTGACTGAGTTGTTTACTCAAGTCAAGTTTATTTCTATAGCGCTTTTCACAACAGACATTGTCTCAAAGCAGCTTTACAGAAATCAACAGTTAAGGTGAATGGTGTGTATTTATCCCGGATGAGCAGCCGTGGTGACTGCGGCAAGGAAAAACTCCCTTAGATGTTATGAGGAAGAAACCTTGAGAGGAACCAGACTCAAAAGGGGAACCCATCCTCATTTGGGTGACATCAAGAGTTTGATTATAGTCTTTAATCAATACAGAACACTGGAGAGTGAGAACTAACATGAGCACTGGAATGTAAGATTATGAGTAATGTCCTTTCTACTGTCTTTTATAGTAAATACAGTTAATAAAATGAATGCCGCTAAAATTCATTTGCACTGATGCGCTATTAACGAGTTCATTTTGACATAACTTACCATGCAGCCATTAATGTCAAAATAGCTGGCAACAGAAGTGAATACAACCTACGTGATAACAGCTGCATGTCGTGTATCTTGTATTAAAGCAGTTAAAAATTTGATGCTTTAAGTACAATTCTCTCATACTGAACACTGGATGTTCAACATGTCACCTCATGGCAAATAAACTCTCAGAGGATTTGAGAATTAAGAACTGTTTTCTGATGAGACCAAGATAAATTTGTTTGGCTCAGATGGTGTTCAGCATGTTTAGCGAAACCCTGCTGGGGAGTAGCAAGAAGATTGTGTCTTGCCTACACTCCAGCATGGTGGTGGTAACATCATGGTCTGGGGCTGCATGAGTGCTCCTGATACTGGGGAGCTGTGGTTTATTGAGGGGAAACATGGATTCCATGTACATGTACTGTGACATTCTGAAGCAGAACATGATGCCCTTCATTCAGAAACTAGGCCGAACAGCAGTTTTCCATCATAATAACGATTTCAAACACGCCACCAAGATGAGAACTGCCTTACTGAAGGTGAAGGTAAATGTGGAGTGGTCAAGTATGTCTCCAGACCTGAACCCTATTGAGCACCTGTAGGGCATCCTCAAGCAGACGGTAAGGTGGAGAAGTACCATGTGTCTAACATCCAGCAGTTTCGTAATGTCATTATGGAGGAGTGAAAATATAGTGAAAATATAGTAATTGTAATAGTTTTTATTTAAATTCATTCTTAAACATGTTTCATATCACTTTATATCAGTGTAGATTTTAGAGCAGCTCAGTGTATCTAAAAATACTAATAAAAATGAATTATTTATATCTATTTAGTCAGTTTTGAACTACAAACATCAACTATAGCTTTATTTGGTCAATGCTGGTAAGCAATCGTGGTGTAAAGTAATAACACATAGCTAGGTGTGAGGCTTTACACCATTTTAAAGGTCTCTGCTTTTTGCTAGATGGTTGTTAAACTCCTAGCCATTGATTATAATATGATGAACACCAAACATCTGACCTGCTAGCACCATTTGATTCTGGTATTTCATGAAAAGTACTCCAGAAATTTAGTGTAGTCAGTCTAAAAGCAACCTAGACAGAAACTGGGACAATGTGTACAATTCTACACTGTCCAAAACCCGAGAGCCATGAAACAGCAACCTTTCCCTTATGGGTCCACTGTTACTTATTTTACAGCATGTTCGATTATAACTCTCGAAACCAAGTCAGAATTTGGCCCCTAACAATTCCACAGCGAATCACTGGGACCTCTGGGAAAATGGCGAGATTTCCACAAATGGACAGAAAGAACAACTTTTTCAGGTTCTCCTTTTCCTCTTTAGTCCCTGTTCTGAGGAAAAAGCCCTGTTTAAATTTTTTGAAAGAATGTCTGAGAACCGACGGAGGAGTTCTTTGGACGGCTTCGGCGACAGACAGAGAACTCGCAGACAGTTTACAACCTTCTCCCAGATATAGAGGAGTCCAGACCTGGGCCTCAGCCATCAGGCTACGCTTGATAACTTAGACGCTTCCCAAAAGCACTGTAACCTTAATAGCCAGTAGATCGTGGGATACGCCGCTGCGCTGCTGTCTGTCTGCGACGCCTTACCGCTAAGTCACTTGGTTTCACAGAAACTGCCCTAATCTGTGACACATCTGCCGGCCGTTATTAAAAACTCGCTTCATTACGGCGAAGTTTTTGGGAAACGCCAGCTTGTTTAACAAGTATTCGCTCCTTATCTCGTGCCTTGTCTCTTGGACGCTGTCCAGAAGCAGATCCGACACTTTATGCTTATGTTCTTGCGTGCACCAGCATTAGCTACGAGGCATTCGACATTAGAGGCTTCGATTTCTGGGCTATAAATAGTATGCCAGGCTCTGTCCCCATGCCAGCATCCGTGGGTCCTGTTAAAAATCACAACTCGGGCATGTCTACCATGCTTTCTGCCCCGAGAGAGGCGCATTAGGCGGAGTCTGGGAAACAACACACACACACATAAGCACATACACAGTCGCACACAAGTCTGGCTGCCCAGAAATATGTACCATGGGAATGATAGAGGAGGCGTGCTTTTCTTGTTCTTTCTTTTTTCTTTCTTACTTATTTTAGTCCTGATGTCTGAGGCGCCCAGGATGTGACACAACAAGCATGATTCTTTCAGTGGCCGACACACACACTCACACACACACACACATACACAGACCATTCAAATGTATAAATATACATAAGCAAAAGCACCTCATTGACTTTCTAAATATAGTAATGACCGTATATCCTTCACGCAGAGCTTGTAGAATAAAACTGAAAGACTTTTGCCCCACTAACACACACACAGTACTTTCTGCAATCCCCCCCGTCCTCAAAGAATCAGTCAGCCGTGCATAAATGTACTGACTCACCACCACCACTGACTTCATATTCCAGAGTCTAGATAGGTCTCTAAACTCCAGCTGAGGAAAGGTTGATCATTCATACATAATGTTTGACAGTATTTGACATTCCGGCTGCGATTCCAATATAAAATCTTTCCACATGCGGCGTAAAAACAAAAGGAAAGGAAGAAAAAACAATCAATGATTACTGCTTGGCTGATTGAATGATACAGTTGATCAAAGCGAGAGTAATACAGTAGCTGAATAATGTCCTCCATGACAAGCCTGCACGACACATGATAATGAGCAAATGAAGGGGAATGCTAGAGAGTCAATTCCTCTTTCTGTCGTTCTGTTCTTCAGCTACAACACGGCTCTGAAGACTGAAACCCTACTTCATCGGATATACAAGTTTCTTCCTTTTTGTTTTTTACACATTGTGCCTTTTTTTTTTCAATTAATCAAGTTAACTAATATGTTTGAGGGTTGACTATTACATGCAACCCTAAATGGACAAAAAGTACTACTACTACTACTTTGCTACTGCAAAACAAATGCTTATTTCCCTCCAACCTCATGCCCCTCAGTGTTTAGTTGCTTACATGAGAAGTGTCATTATCACCACTACGCTCGTCTATTTCTGTCCTTTTTTTTTCCGAAAAGACTTGCGTCAGCAGCTTGCGAACTATCGGCCGAATCTTCTCCCCATTTTGCATGCGAGCGAAGACCAGCGTGCATTTGAGTGCAAGCCCTTTGGACACAAAGAACAATAGGATATCACATTTTCCTATCAGCTGTTTAGAATAAAAGCATGAACAACCGTGAGCAACCCGAGCTCACCTGGGGGATGACGCACGCTCGCCATCATCTGATAACAAACAAATGGGCTCCGATGAGTTTTCCGAAACAATTTTAAGATCGGTATAAGGGTGGGGAAGTGGTGTGATGGATAGATGGATGGATTGGGGATATGGGGTTAAGGGCCTTGCTCAGGGGCCACGGAGTGGCAATTTGGTGTTGCTGGGATTTGAACTCACAACCTTTGTGTCCAAAGTCCAATGTTTTAAAGACTAAACTACCACCTTTCCCAGCTGTATGTGTATATGGATGGATGGATGGATGGATGGATGGATAGATAGATGAATGAATGCATCCATAGATGATGCATGCATGCATGTATGTTTGTATGTATGTATGTATATATGTATGAAGGAATGGGTGGACAGATCGATGTATAAAAGGAAGGATGAACGCATGCATGTATGTATGTATATATATGTACGGATGGCTGGATGTATAGATAGATGAATGCAAAGATGGAGGGATGGATGGATGAATGGATGTATGTACGTATATATGTATGGATGGCTGGATGTATAGATAGATGAATGCAGAGATGGAGGGATGGATGGATGAATGGATGGATGGATGTATATATGTACGGATGGCTGGATGTATAGATAGATGAATGCAGAGATGGAGGAATGGATGGATGGATGGATGGATGGATGGATGGATGGATGGATGGATGGATGGATGGATGGATAAATAGGTGGATGAATAGTTGAACAGATGAATGGATGGATACATGGATGTGTAAATAGATGGATGGATGGATGGATGGATGGATGTACTCATAGCCCACCTTCACCAAATGGTTTAATGATTTTATTGACCATTTATTTATTCATCAATCACTTTTACATTGTACACATTGTAACACTTTATGGTCACTCCAGATCCAGAGTCCAGGAACCCAGGAACAGGAACATGAACTAATAACCCTGGAACATTGGTCTGGAGTTTGGAATGCACTTTGGATTGGGCTCCAATTCTTCACAGATCTCCATGCAAGAACTAGAGGCAGTTTAGCCTAGCCAATCTGCCGACAGCATTGAGAGAACCTTGAAGAAAACACACAGGACTATGGTCAGGACATGCAAGTTTTTCCAAAACCGATTGCTAACCTTTGCTCCACTGTGCCTGGTAGATTTGGAGGCGGTCGCTCAGTGGTTAAGGATCTTGGTTACTAATCAGAAGGTTGGGGGGGTTCAAGCCCCACTATAACCAAGCTGCCACTATGGGGGCCCTTGAGCAAGGCCATTGAAGGCTTCTTAACACTGTTGTAATATGCAAAGAAAGAATTTCACTGAGCTTAGTATAAAGCACATTTCCTCCTTGCTGTATTTATAGGTAAACCTTATATGACATCTCTAGATCTCCTGAAACACCATATTGGGCAGCGTGGATTTCTGCAAATATGAAACAATTTGCATGACTCAAGAAACAATGCTGAAGATTTATGACTCGAATCATAGAAAGTCCTCATTGGGATCAGGAGAGGCTCTAGACGTGACTAAAACTCTAAGATAGTTGTGATGTTCATAGCGTTTGCATGAAATGTGCCATAAACATACTGTCCATGCTTCCCTACATAACCCCAAGCAGCATCGATCACATTCTCCTGGCCACCCTTCAGCACTGCTTTAATGTGGTGAATGTTCTCGATTGCGAATCCCCAGCAATGAAAAACAATCCAAATATTAATAAGGAATGACAGTAAAAAGGGGAAATGTCTCTCTCTGGACAGCTCACATGATTGAAGAGGGTCTGGAGAGGAAGAAATCTGAGGGAGAATTTCAGCATGAAAAATGACCTGCTTGTCCTGAGTCGACAGGAATATCCATCCGGCATGTTTGCACCCATTCAGAGCCGCAACATGTACAAGCAACGAGCGTAGGAGGAGCTTTAAAAAAAACATGGAATTGACCAGAGGCAGAGATAAAAAAAAATGTCTGTTTTCTTACTCACGGGTGCATGTGTTGGTCGTGACCGTATAAAGACAAACGATGCCACTGAGACAGAGCAGAGAAGGAGGTTCAGGTTGGGTTTTTTCGGGAGCGTTACGTATTTCTTTACTGTTTTGCTTCGTAAAAATAATAATCGCTTCATTTAGGAAAGCCCAGGGTTACAAATAGCCACCATAACAAGCAGATCTGGATTATTGGCCAATGCATCCTTGAGGCTAGAGTCTGAATAAAACCAGAAAGCTTACGACACAGAGGAAGTGAGGTATTTCAGACAGAGTGGCTCTGTTTGCACTTTCGAACGGAGAACAGTGAGACAGTGCATGTAATGGACAGGGAGACAAGAAGCTAACTTAATATGCCCGCTGAATTATGCGCAGAAACTATGACACACTTGTTGAGTCTCTTGCTACTGAGGTTGTACCTTGTTACATACATATTGAACGGAAACGTTTTTGGGTCGCGTACCACCCCCGAGAATTAATCGGCTTTGGATCCACCATGGCCCTGACAGGATAAAGTGCTCGAAGATGAAGATGAAAGTCGTAACAAAATGGATGAACGCCATCCCTGCCTTTAGGCCTAACCTTAACCTTGGGAAAGCTGTGGAATTTCATGCAAACTTCCTAAGTTAAATAGTGCTCTCTTGAAAATTCCACCAAAGCTCTGCCTCTTACTGGTGTTTATTTACAAAACTCTAATCCTCTTCAAACCTCTAGAAGCTGTCAGTGCTTTTATTGTTCGCTGAGGGCAGCTGATCTGTTCTACAGAAGTGAAGGGCTGTGGAATTGCCATGGCTTTCTCTTGGGGTCAGGTGAGCTGATCCCTCTGGCCCTGAGGAAGCCCTGGTCCCACCCCGGCTGTAGCTCACTGTTGAACAGAAGACAGGCATTAAAGTGCATGATTTCAGACATGTATATTTATGGTATTTGGCAGATTCCCTTATCCAGAGTGACTTACATCTGAGCCTTTGAACTTGAATTTGAACTTGGGACCTTCTGATCCAGTCCAATGCCTTAACCATTAAGATACCACCTCCCACCTCCATATAATCCGCAATCCACAACACGGACAGTTTTAGTTTGGACAGTACAATTACATGAGAGTAGCACATTTGTGACCCCAAGTTTTGTGGTCATTTTGTAGAGAAGCGATGCCGGATTTACATTTAATTACATTGTATCCCATTAATACAACTGAGCAGCGATGGGGTTAGGGGCCTTGCTCAGGCGCCCAGGATTGACATTTTGGTGTGGCAGGGATTTTAACTCACAACATTCAGATTCAAAGTTCAATGATTTAACAACTAAGCTACCACCTTTGTGGGTTACTGAAGGTTGATAGTCCAACCACCAGCACCAATTCAATACAATTCAATTCGATTCAAGGTCGTTCCTTATCATTGTAAATTGATCCCTAATGAGCGAGACTGTGGTGACTGTGAATCCCTGAGATGGCATAAGGAAGAAACCTTGAGAGGAACTCAAGAGGGAACCCAATGCCAGGTCCTTGAGCATGTTCTTAGCTGTATAATTTGCTTGGGAAGAAGGTTTTAACTAAAATATGTTACTGAATTTTGCCAATCTTGCCAACTAGAAACATATAGGTAGCAATTGTGCATCCCAGTGGTTGGTTGAATTCCACTGTCATAGAATCATGATCAATCAAAATCAATCAAACCCACAATTTGGATGGTTTTAGTTTTTGTCTGAATGGAATTTATGGTACAACTATTTTTAAAGCAGTATCTAATAATGTTCCTTTGATTACAGTTAATGAGATCATCTCGTTATCAGGAAGATCTTGAATCCTTGGGTGCAAGGTTTAGATAGGACTAATTTGAAAAATCACACATAGGGGCAGTTTAAAGTCATTTGTCTGCATATTACATGTTCTTTGGCGTGAACAGGAAACCAGATGAAACCCTAACAGACATGGGAAAAACATGGTGAAACTCCACACAGACAGTAATCTGAGCTCAGGATTGAACCTTCTAGCTGTGAGGAAGTAGCAAGGCTTAGTGTATCTCCATTGAAAACCCATCATAGTTTGAAAATGATTGGAAATATGGATACTGTGAAAATTCTGTCACTATTCACAAACCTCCAAAAGATCAATACTTTCAGGAACAGAAAACTCAACAAACAACAGATTGTAAGCATAGGTATGACGTAAAAGCTCTGAGTAAAGGATCAAGAGTTTCAACTAAAAGACAGACAAGAGCAATATGAAAGCTGTCCGATCTAGACTCCATAAGAGTTCTTCTGTTGTTCCTCAGGGGGAAAACACTATAGTTAGGACAGATTGAAGCATGGGAGAATATATATCAGTTCTTTCCTCTGGGCTGATGGAGCAGTGATGAAACACACACACATATGTATATTACCCAGGAGCCCAGTGTGAGGCCCTGGTTTTTAGGACCACCAGAAAAGCCCACCACCAAGGACCAAGGACAGACACTGTGTTTTAAGAGCTGTTGAGAAACAAGTCATAAATAAAAACATAAATGCGTACACGTCCAGCTTTGAGCCTTTGCGTTTGTGTAACTTCATAGATCTCTTTTCTCTCTTTTGCTTTCTATTTTCCTCCACATATTCCTCGTTTTTTTCTCCCTCTCCCTCTTCGGGAGTCTCAGGGGGCCTGTGCTGGCCGGCGAGTTTCTCAGGAATGTTTGTCTCTCCTCGCGCTGCTCTCAAGGGGAACGTTGGTAGGGGTCAGCGCTCGCCTTCAACCCCCCCCCGCCTTCATCCCTTGCGGCTATCAGTTAACTCAGTTAGCATGAGATAACGTACACCCCAACAACCCCCCCTGGCCACCATACACACACACACACACACACACACACACACACACACACACACACACACACTGTTAAACACAACAAAACACATGTAGAACTAATATATATATATATATAAATCTAGCTGAAATGAGCTTTACAAATTGTTGGTTAATGTAGTAATGTTTTATTTATTATTATTATTATTATTATTATTATTATTAATTCATGACCATGTGGTTTTTTTTTTTACACAAAAGGAATGTGGTTTCCAAATTTTTTTCAACGTGTGATTCATTGAAATAGTTTTGCTGCGTTTGTTGAATTCGCCATGCAACATCTAAGCAACTCGATGACGTGATCTCCACGTGTGTTAAAAAGTATACTGTATTTGCTAATGACCCATTAGGAAATGATCCTGGATGTCTGGCAAGCTGTTTCGTGACGAGGTCTTCGCAAAAAAAAAAAAAAAAACAGTTTGAATGTAAAACTGAATCGAATTAAAGACTAATATTTCTAGCCTGTGTTGCTACATGGGTGCAGCAGTTCCTACAGTCTTGCATGGCCCCTTTCTCTGGGCGTCACTGTTGCCCATTTGCTGCTTATTATTTTTACCAATAGCTGCAGATACGCATCGGGCCTTTCGGGCCTGTTCTCCATTCGCCGCTTAATTGACTCCATTCGGACTGAACCGTGCAGCCCTGAACAATGAGAGGAAATGGCTTCCGTCGGGCAGCCGGTGGACTCCGAGGGCCGTGGGGAACGCTTTATATGTCACCACCATCTTAGAAAGCACTCAGAAACATGCAAAACACCGTCTCCCATGATCAGGGCCTCAACGCTGCAAAGAGAGAGAGCCGAGGCCTGACAAGATTGTGTTACTCAATAACCTCAATAACGCTGTGTTGTCAAATAAACAGAAACCTTGGCACTGCTTGAGCGTATCATATGGGAAGAACAAGAGGAGGGTTTTATGTGGAAAAAAAAAACTATTAGTGTCCTGTTAAACACTCTCAGAAACAAAGGGTAGCTTTCTTGTCTGTGGACTGACACTTTTCACTTCGTGATCATTTCCACTAGCGTAAATTACAGGACTGTAAAGAACACGCACACACTTTGAAGAATTGAAAGAATTTCATATTCTTTTAATTGTGATTAAATGTATTTCTTGTATTCTGTATAATCTATTTAACACCCCGCCACCACCACCACCACCACCACCCCCCTTTTGCCATCCTGTCTGAGATTTAGTGTTCCTGCCGTTCTACTCCCCTGACAAAAGCCGTCCATCAGCTCGGGCCAGTTTGCAGCCGAGGAATTCCGCTCTGGCGACAAATCCCCCTTTTTTTTTTTACTGCTCTCACACTCAGGATCCAGTTCGCGAGAAAGGTGAGGTCCAAGGGTTAAGGTTTTGCGTCACGGATGGCCGAGTTTCAGCCGTGTGGAAATTACAAATGTCATATTGGGCAGACTCGGAGTTCAGTTCCCGCCACAGAGACACCACGCTAACACAACTCCCAACATGAAGAAAAAAAATTGGATTCAATTCCGCTACAGTGATGTGAATGCGTTCTTTTCACGTGAGAAAAGAAAAGGGATCGGTAAAGAAAAAAATCATTCGAAAGGAAACAAAGCTTCTGAAACAATTATATTAAAAAATGTAACCAAGCGAAAAGAAGCATGTGAACCAAAATGTATGAAACACGTTAAACAGGAACGTGTGAAGTGAGGATGAAATAAGCGAACCGTGAATAAACAGTCACGCACGGATCACAAGCAAGTAATCGAATAAATACAATCAAATGGCAAAACAAATACACCTAATTAACATGTTTGAACAACCGTGTGAAAAGAATTACAGGTAAAGAAAATTAAAACTATCTCTCTGATAGAAACAGGCTCTAAACGCTTTAACGTGAAATGAATTATCTGTAATGAATCATGTACAAAAATATTGTCCAGAGGGAGGGGGTAGCATAGTGATTAAGGCATTGGGCTTCACAATTTTAAAGCCCAGCACCACCACGCTACCACTGTGGGGCCCCTGATCAAGGCCCCTAATTGTCAACTGCTCTGCATTAAGTCGTCCGCCAAATTCCATTAATGTACATGTTCAAGAAAAACTAAAATCACGTGAAAAAAAACGTTTACAAAAGTTTATCTGTACATTTCTAGAAAGATATTACTAGGTTCTAAAAATAGTAGACTTGAAATAAAAATTATGAGATAAAAAGCATGATTAATGGATAATTAATCATTTTGGAAATAATCAAACGATCACATGAACATAAATACGCGGAAAAAGACTCACATGCAAAAGAGTCAAAAATCACAAACATGAAATCTTTGGGGGGGGAAAAATCACATGTACAAAGATTTAAAACCACATATACATGAAAAAAAAAAAAAAAAGAAATCACATAAAATTGTGAAAAATCACAAACAAATTCTGTAAAAAAAATAAAAGAATTCACATGTACAGAAAATTCTTTTTTGAATACAAAAATTGAGACATTAAAATAAAAAAAAATGACAAATGTTCTAAAAGATTACAGTTAAAATAAAACAATTACATGTGGAATAAATTCTGTGATGAAAATGGAAAAGATTAGACTTGAAATAAATGATTTTTTTTTTAAATTGTTGAAAAAAACAAACAAAAAATTAATAAAAAATTACGATTTATATGTTGAAATAAGGAAGCCTTGAAAAAGAATCACATGAAATGAAAACAAATCAAATGTATTTAAAATACCTATAAATAAACAATATTAAATTAAATTGAACATGAGCCATATGTAAAAAAAAAAACAAAAAAAAAAGGATCTAAAAAAAAATTTAATAAATGCAGAAGAATAGATAGAAGATACTGTAACATTCCACAGATGATGCAATATTCACGAGCATCTTCTGTAATATTAGGTATATTGTTCTCATATTGTTCGTTGTTGTACAGACAATAACGTTATTTAAAATGTTGTGGGAGCGTTTATACCTTAACTTTCTTACAACGCAAGCACGGTTGTCGAACATGAACATTTTGAGAACTGTAAATGTTGAGGGAACCTTTTTCAAACCTCACATTCCTTAAATAACCAGCGATGTTCTCAATAAGGAGGACTGCGATCACCTTATGACATGAAGCTCTTGTGAGCTTGCTGTGATCAAACATCCTGTTTATTGGGGAGAATTTAAGGAATGCCTTCTTCTTCTCGAAATTAGAAACACACAAACCTAGTTCGCCCCGAGGCTTCTTCGTTCTTCCAGGCCACTCTGCTGCCAGGATTTCAGCCCCGAGTCCCTGAAGTCGGGCCTTGACCTCGAGCCGGCGATTCGCTGCTTTGTTCACGCTCCGTGTTTTGTGTTTGATGAGCGCATGTATGGGTTTGGTTAGCCGTTCCATGCAGCCCCTTAGAGGTCGTGACCTTTTGTGTCTCTCCCACACAACAGTTAGTGTCCCCGCATGCACACCTCATGGCCACGGCTCTGCCTGGGGGACCGCTTGAACTGGAGACCCAAATTCAATCTCTTCTGTGGGAGACATGAGGGGGAGAGGAAGAGCCTGGGAAGACAGAAACGCTGGCCTTAGGAAAGGAAATACGGGGATTACCAGTCAGCCAGGGGGCAAGACACATCACCTCCCCATACAGGAAGGGACCAAATCAGGACAGAAATTAAGAGTGGAAACAGTTAGGTTTAAAACCAACTTGCGTCAAAAAATAAGATTTCATTCATTTCAGCACTGAATGTGTTTGGGGGGAAAAGTCCCTGCTTTGAGTTTGTTTTATATTTCCTGTATGAACCAGGCTGCTTTGAGGAATTTTGCTAAATAAAATAAACACACACACACACACACACACACACACAAACACACACCTATACAAACTTGTGAGGACCTATCATACGCAATCAAAAATACAACTACAGAAATGAATGATAATCATTAGGATAATACAACATACATAATTTACTAAATAAAATAAAGGAAAAAAAATAGATAAATAAATCCTGCATTTATTTTGGACCAAAAAAAAACCATTTTATTAAACGAATTACAATAGAAAAATAAATTGCTTTAATGAGGACCAGCCAAATGTCCCAACAAAGTCAACACTATCAGACATTTATTACATTCAGATGTCAGATACTCGTAACAGTTGGACCTCACACACACACACACACACACACACACACACACACACACACACACACACGTTTGTGTTTGTTATCCCTATGAAAGACCATTTATTTAAAATAAGGAATAATGCAATAAAGCGTTGTGTTTGAGGGGACCAGCCAAATGTCCCCACAAATTCAAAACTACAAGATATGTGTTTGTGGTACTACACTTGTAGTCCTGATATGCAGTTGTATGCATCTTTTGGTCAGGACTACAAGTGTAGGTCTACAAGCAAGTGCTAAACTTGTTGTTTAGTACTAGTAGTCCTGACCAAGGTTTAAAAATATGCCCCAGCCCACACAGCAATACCACCAATCTAACCCTTAGCACCCAAAACAACTACTTTTTATTTAACTGAAAGTTGCAGTCTGTGTAAAAACTGTGTGAAAATAGATCCTATTCTCATGAGGACCAGTCAAATGTCCCCACAAGGTCAATCCTGTCAGATATTCCTATCTTTGTAGGAACATTTGGTCCTCAGCAAGATAGAAAAACACACCCACACACAACTATCTTGCTTATTATTTGCTATTTTCGTACTGTGGCTGGAAAAAAAGTCTAACATTTATGCCCGGGCCCCCTCGCTCGCTGCAGGCGTACCTCACGGCCACAGCTCGGTTTCACAAGAGCCATTTATTGCCAGTCTTCCAAATGAAACTGTGTCCTTCGGAGGGATATTACTCACACGCCCTGAGCCTGCCAAGTCCTGTTCCATGCACCATTACGGTATTTAAAGGCAGCCATTCATATTTGTGCTCCTTTCCTTTTTCTTGCCTTGTTCGTTTCTTAGTTTGGGGATTATTTTTTTTCCCTTTGCATTGGTCTCCTTAAAAAAAAAAGTATTCAATAAAAGCATGTCGGTTCACGAATCATGTCCGGTAGAGACAATGCTTACCTTTGGAAAAAAGAAATTGTGTTTAAGGACAAATGCTTTCACAATTCACTGCTTTTGAAGGAGAAAAAAACATTGCCATCTTTTACAATTTATGTATAAAAAAACACTATAATTATAAGTTCAAAGTTAAATGTGGGAGGAGCCAAATCATGTGTAAGGTTTCATTTTTGGAATGTGTTATTGTTGATAGCAAGTGGATCAAAAAAGAGAAATAGCAAGTTCCCTCAAAAAAGAGGAATAGCAAGTGTCGCACGGAAGTGTACATCATTATATTGTAATGTATATTCATGATTACAGTGAAGTTGAATATGAATGCAATGAAATGAACTGAATTTAAGGATTATATATATATATATATATATATATATATATATATATATATATATATATATATATATATATATATATATCCTATCCTCTTTACTGATCACACTGATTATAGCTAGTTATCTAGTTAGCATTATGGTTAGTGCTTTTCTGGAAGAAACATGTAGAGACAAAGTGCCTCTGCTGTTTGTCAGTCTGTTTGTCTTTATCTCCGTCCATTATCCTTCATCCTAAGGGTGTACAAACTTATGTTTGTAAACGTATGAATGCTTACAGTTGACGTGTAGTTTCTCTGCACTGGTCATTAGCTTTAGCGGAGAGATTGCTTGAGGGGGCATTTACTTTTAAACGCTGAAGTTGTTTTAACCGCTGTGGAAATGCCAGCACTAGCACTGCGTTTACACCTGAGTGCCGCTGTAGGGGCTACGCTACACCCCGAGTGAGAGGGTAGAAAGTCACAATGGTCTACAGTGCGCAGGAACAATCAGCCGTTCTGTGACTAGCGAGTGACGTACGGAAGCCGAGTGTGTAAAGAAACCGGTGTGTGTGTGTGTGGCAGCAGAGCAGCGTGGGGCAAACAGCTGGGCACATCTGATTGTGTGTCAGGGAAAGAGCTGTCAGGAAATCAGCAGCGCTCAGGTAATCTAACAGGAAGCGCAACTCCGGCTGCGCAACAAACACCTGCTTTTTATTTGCATGGCAGCTCGTGTCAGACAAACGCCACAAACAGGGAACACACAACACTACACAAACACACAAAACAGGGAACACAAAACACTACACAAACACACAAAACAGGGAACACAAAACACTACACAAACACACAAAACAGGGAACACAAAACACTACACAAACACACAAAACAGGGAACACAAAACACTACACAAACACACAAAACAGGGACACACAACACTACACAAACACACAAAACAGGGACACAACACTACACACACACAAAACAGGACACACAACACTGCACACACACAAAACAGGGACACAAACACTGCACAAACACACAAAACAGGACACACAACACTACACAACACACAAAACAGGGACACAACACTGCACAGGCACACAAAACAGGGACACACAGGATATAGACACACAACACTACACAAACACACACAAAAAGAGAACACAGAATATAGACACACACACTACACAAACACACAAAACAGGGAACACAAAACACTGCACAAACACACAAAACAGGGAACACAAAACACTGCACAAACACACAAAACAGGGAACACAAAACACTGCACAAACACACAAAACAGGGAACACAAAACACTACACAGGCACACAAAACAGGGAACACACACACTACACAAACACACAAAACAGGGAACACAAAACACTACACAAACACACAAAACAGGGAACACACACACTACACAAACACACAAAACAGGGAACACACAGAATATAGAACACAAAACACTACACAATCACACAAAACAGGGAACACACACTACACAAACACAAAGGGACACACAACACTACACAGGCACACAAAACAGGGACACACAACACTACACAACACACAAAACAGGAACACACAGTATATAGAACACACAACACTACACACACACAAAACAGGAACACACAGTATATAGAACACAAAACACTACACAAACACACAAAACAGGGACACACAACACTACATAAACACACAAGATATAGAACACACACACTACACACACACAAAACAGGGACACACAGGATATAGACACACAACACTACACAACACACAAAACAGGGAACACAGTATATAGAACACACAACACTACACAAACACACAGGATATAGACACACAACACTACACACACACACAAAGAGAACACAGAATATAGAACACACAACACTACACAAACACACAAAACAGGGAACACACAGTATATAGAACACAAAACACTACACAACACACAAAACAGAGAACACACAACACTACATAAACACACAAGATATAGAACACACAACACTATACAAATGCACAAATCAGGGAACACACAGTATATAGAACACACAACACTACACAAACACACAAAACAGGGAACACACAACACTACACAAACACAAAACAAACAGGGAACACACAGTATATAGAACACAAAACACTACACAAACACACAAAACAGGGAACACACAACACTACACAAACACACAAGATATAGAACACACAACACTATACAAACACACAAAACAGGGAACACAGTATATAAAACACAAAACACTACACAAACACACAAAACAGGGAACACACAACACTACACAAACACAAAAAAACAGGGAACACAGTATATAGAACACAAAACACTACACAAACACACAAAACTACACAAACACACAAGATATAGAACACACAGAATATAAAACACACAACATTAAACAACACACAAGACACATTTTTACTTTGGAAACTTGTTTGGAAACGGTCAGGAAGCAAAAATACATTCTAGAACCTCATTTTCTCCACCATTGATTATACTTATTGAAATTGTTTTTACATCATTCATTACATTTTGTCTTTTTTTTTTGCATTTTGCAGAACAGTCATGTGTAAATTTGTGTTCTCTTTGAACCCAACACCAGCACAATGTACTTTGACACTTTTGCACTAGAACTGATTCTTTTCCATTTGGCCTTGAGATCCAAAGATATCTGAGGATTAGTACCTGCTCAGCAACAACAGAAACAAACGCTGTGTGAATTTACTTCACATATTTCTGCCAGATTTTTGGAACATTGTCCCACATCCCAGGTTTAGCATATGACATCATGCTATAAAGTTCCACTTCAGGAGAACCTGCATGTTTTCTTTATACTTCATTAGCAGCCAGTCGCTCTTGGCATCGCTGTGTAAGAGAACCCGCGGGCCTTCCTCCCGGAACACGTTTTTATGAAGGTGGGTGGGGTTTCACCGGGGTTTTTACCCAGGCCCCGGACAAGCCACAGGGGTCACGGGGTCAAACGCAAAAGTGACAATGTGGATAATTGGCGGCTAAAGATAATGGCCTGCTGATTGAGATCAATTACTTTCCATAGACAGAGAGGGAAAAACAGTGGGCTGAACTCTGACCCTGCAAGATGTCTACTGCTGCGGAACAGTGAGGCATGACGGAGAGAGAAGGAGGGAAAGAGAGATCATTCATTTACTTACTCACACACACACACACACACACACACACACACATACACACACAAGCACTGATTACCCAGTTGTATATAAGAAATCATAAAACACAAAGCACTTCAGACACTTTGAGATCTTAATGGTTCTAGATTTGTCTACTGTGTTCCCTTGTAGCACGTTTATTTTTTTGTAATTTTTGGTTTATTTATTTATTTATTTATTTATTTATTTATTTTAACATGTCACTCTTAACTTCTGTTCTTGACCATGAAATAACTATTGTTGAATTCTAGATCTGACTATTTTGCTGATGTTTCATCATGATAGACTCTAGTTTTTTAAATAGGCTTACTTCAAAACCTTCAGTTCTCCAGTTGTCTATTCAACGGTTCCAAGATAAAATTATTTGGAAAGTATCTGCCATTATAAAATCAGCATGCATTTTTCTAACACATTTTAAGAACAGTAAAGAACTGGCTTGAGAAATCAGTGCAAGAGTGGTAGAGGATGAGGGGGTCAGTGAAGGAGTGGTAGAGGATGGAGGGAGAAGTGGTAGAGGATGGAGGGGTCAGTGAAGGAGTGGTAGAGGATGGAGGGATCAGTGAAGGAGTGGTAGAGGATGGAGGGAGGAGTAAAGAAATGTTAGAGGATGGAGGAGGAGTGGTAGAGGATGGAGGGGTTAGTGGAGCAGTGGTGGAGGATGGAGGGATCAATGGAGGAGTGGTAGGGGATGGAGGAATGAGTGAAGAAGTGGTAGAGGATGGAGGGATCAGTGGAGCAGTGGTGGAGGATGGAGTGATCAGTGGAGCAGTGGTAGAGGATGGAGGGATCAGTGGAGCAGTGGTAGAGGATGGGGGATTAGTGGAGCAGTGGTGGAGGATGGAGGATCAGTGGAGCAGTGGTAGAGGATGGAGGGATCAGTGGAGCAGTGGTAGAGGATGGAGGGATTAGTGGAGGAGAGTTAGAGGAGGGAGAAATGAGTGAAGAAGTGGTAGAGGATGGAGGGTTCAGTGGAGCAGTGGTGGAGGATGGAGGGATCAATGGAGGAGTGGTAGGGGATGGAGGAATGGGTGAAGAAGTGGTAGAGGATGGAGGGATCAGTGGAGCAGTGGTGGAGGATGGAGGGATCAGTGGAGCAGTGGTAGAGGATGGAGGGATCAGTGGAGCAGTGGTAGAGGATGGAGGGATCAGTGGAGGAATGGTGGAGGATGAAGGGATTAGTGGAGGAGAGTTAGAGGAGGGAGGAATGAGTAAAGGAGCGGTAGAGGATGGAGGGTTCAGTGGAGCAGTGGTGGGAGATAGAGGGATCAGTGGAGCAGTGGTAGAGGATGATGGTGTCAATGGAGGAGTGGTAGAGGATGGAGGAATGGGTGAAGAAGTGGTAGAGTATGGAGGGATCAGTGGAGCAGTGGTGGAGGATGGAGAGATCAGTGGAGCAGTGGTGGAGGATGGAGGGATCAGTGGAGCAGTGGTGGAGGATGGAGGGATCAGTGGAGGAGTGGTAGAGGAGGGAGGAATGAGTGAAGAAGTGGTAGAGGATGGAGAAATCAATGAAGCAGTGGTGGAGGATGGAGGGATCAGTGGAGTAGTGGTATAGGATGGAGGGATCAGTGGAGGAATGGTAGAGGATAGAGGGATGAGTTGAGTAGTGAATGCTTTGTGTGTCTGAGACCTGCTGATCATCAGGACCAACAAGAAGTCATTCAATGACAGAACCATGCAAAGCATTAAGCTATTATTATAAGAGCAGATCATTCACAGCATTTGCATCTGACGGCTGTCGATGAACGTGTGACGCACAGCTTTTGCGTTTGAACCCGAGATACGATGAGGGCACTCTGTAAACTCCGCTTCTCTTGGGGCTATCACTCTAGATCCCTGATAGAGATGGAAAATCCATTCAAATGAAGCAAGTTTACAAAAGCAAAGTGTATATGCAGGTTGTGTTCACCATAAACACACTGCTGACATGTGACGCGTGATCTTTCAAACTATCTCGCATGACCTTTATCGAGATTGAATGCAAATTCATTGTTTGTTTTAATAAGAATGTATTTTGTATATATTACAAGGCACAATTGTGAGTTTTTATGTATACACAAAATCTGTGGACATTTACACACAATCTTTACACACAGTTATTTACATAAGCATTTGCTTACACATAATACACACACAGACAATATTTGCACAATTATTTACACACAAAACTATTTACTTACATTTATTTACACACACACACACACACAGACACACACACACACAGTCTTTTACATACACATTTATATATGCTCGTTATTTACACACAGACAACATTTACACACAGTCATTTACACACAAACGTTTATTTTCACACAATCATTTACATAGTATTTGCACAAAGATCATTTTATACACAGTCATTTACACAATTTTTTTTTACACACACATTTACATACACATTTATTTCCACACCAGGCATTTTACACACATTTATTTACACATGCAATTATTTCCACAGTCATTTACATAAACATTTATGAACACAATATTTACACACACAGTCATCTAGATACACATTTATTTACACGCATGGACATTTACACACAGCAATTTAGACACATTTATTGACACACACAATATTTACACACACAAAATTAACAAACAAAAATTACACACAACATTTTTACACATTTATTTACACACGGTTACACAATGTACGCACACAGTGTTTGCACATTTATTTACACAATATTTACATACCTTTATGTGCACATACTGTCATTTACCCACACAATACACACACACACACACACACACACACACACACACACAAAATCTTTTCACACACAATTTGCACCCACAATATTTACATACACACAATTTTCACACACAATATTTACACATAGATTTATTTAATCAACACAATTATTGATACACATAATTATGTAAGAGAACATCTCCAGGTTACGTATGTAATCATGGTTCCCCAAAGGGAAAGAGACGCTTTGGGAACGCCTCCGCTTTGTCCAAGCTCTGAATCATGTGTATAATCTGTCTAATGGAAAGCGGCGGTGTGACGTCACGACTAAGGACTAAGGTTTGGGAATGAGAGTCCAATCAAGCCAGACTGACCAATCCCTGCCTTGTGTTGATTGGCACAACTAGGGCGAAGGGCTAGGAGTGGCACTGAGGCAGAGGCTATAGAACCTGAAAAAGGTCAGCGTGGTGGACCAGCTCACAACATCGCAAATGTCCTGTAGGGAAAATCCAGAGGACAAGGATTTAGGGGCATCTCCAGTGGAGTGCGCTCTGACCCCGAAAGGAGTGGGGAGACCAAAGGACTCATAAGAGGAGTAAACAGCATCCACAATCAATTCATCTGCTAAACATTTGCTTATTCGCAGGAAGACCTCTCCTTGGAGGGCCATAGCAGATGAACAGCTGCTCCAACTTTCTCCACGGCTCTGTTCTGTGGAAGTATATGTCCAGTGCTCACAATGGACACAGTCGGTTAAACTTTTCCTGGTCTGGGGTCTGAAAGGGAGGAGGGGAGAATGCCTGGAGCCTAACAGGTTGCGGGATGACAGAGGGTACTTTAGGAACATACCCCGATCTAGGGTAGAGGAATGATGCCGGGATGTCCCAGGTTGTGGTGGGGGCTGCACCCGCCGAGCAGCCCGACAGGGCCGTCGTGGGAGGAATTGCTGGAACAACTGCTTCTTGGCCTCCTGAAACCTGTCGACGACCGCATTAACAGCATCGCCACACAGTGAAGTTGACATCAGTCGGGTGTCAAGCAGGACAGGAGCTTTCTGACAGGGTGAGCCAAACATGTCTCTGAGTAGAAACATGGGTAGCCATGGTAGAGTTAGGAATTAGACTATATTTAAATATAGTGACACCCTGAGACTGGGACCAACACATGACCTGGACACCCCTGTGTGCACGTCTGGGAAGAAAGGCAAGCCCCGGCACGGAGGAAGTAAGGTGGGTTGCAGGAAGAGCACATCCAGCTTACTAGGTGGACCCTTTACATTGGACTGATTATTCTGGACTGATTCGTTTTCAAAGCGTCTCGATGCAGCTCGAATTCCTAAAGGGGAACATAATTATTCTCTCACATACACACACACACACACACACACACTTACACGTGGTCGGCTGCTCCACTTCCTTTTTTGAATAAAATACTAAAAATGTAATGTGTGTGTCTGTGATGAAATCACACAATGAGCTTTTTCTCCTGCAACTACTTTACATGCCCAAGGTTCTTAGGAGCCCACACACACATACACACACACACACACACACACACACACACACACACACACACACACCCTCTAACAAACAGAGAGGTCATGTAACTTCTTCACAAGACTATGCTCCACACATCACAATAATAAATACACACTGAGGCATGCTAAGAGAGAACAATAGATCCACTAGATATTTTGAAAATTTGTGCTCATTCATTTAGCTTCAAGGGTCTTAATAAAGTCAGGGGGTGCAGTTAGAGTTCACATTCATCCCAAAGGTCTTCCAGTCTAACCCATGGAAAGCAGCTCGTCATGGTGCTGGCTTTGTGCACAGGGGTATTGTCATGTGGAACAGGTTTGAGTCTCTTAGTTTAAGTGAAGGGAAAACTCCATGCTTTTGCATCCAGAGACATCTTATACACATTATATATGTGTGCCTCTGAATTTGTGGTTGTGTTGTGTTGTGTTGAAGCTCTTTGTTTTAAAAAAACACTGTCATTGTGCATAACTGTGCATAACATTGAATACAACTGACTGAGGTGTTGTATGGAATAGTGATGGGCAGATTGATACATTTTAGTGACTCAGTTCTGTTTGAATCTCATTCATCCAAATGAACAAGTCATTTTGTTCATTTTATTTCTTTGATAAGAAATATCAAAGAATGTAAGCAGACAGATCCCCCTAGCACGTTTGCTTACATCAACTTTGACTATAGTTCCAATAATTTATATGTATGTATATATAACTGCATAGCGTCTATGGGAGTCATGTGATAAAAGGACGAACGATTCGGACTAGAAGTTGAGAGATGAACTACTCAATTTTGTTTCCTTTACATAACTTATGGAGATTTTGCGATGGTTTGCTCGTGCGTACCCGGAAGAAAATTAACGAATCACTTTTTCAGACGAATCGTTCTTCTGAGTCACATTGCAGACTCAGTTCAAAATGAGCGAATCACTTATGAATGACTCATCACTGCTATGGAGCCTGATGTGATGATGTCACTGTATAAGAGAATCTGTGATACATAATGATTACAGGATGGAGTCAAAGTGATACAAAGCATATTATTTAGGCGTGTGTGTGTGTGTGTGTGTGTGTGTGTGTGTGTGTGTGTGTGTGTGTGTGTGTGTTTAGTTCCTGTTAACAATATTGAGTTAAAACTCATGTAAATGCCACATAAATATCTCTTTCACTTCCTGTCTGTTAGTCTGTCTGTCTTTTCTCTCTCTCTGTCTTGAGTCGTGATAGATAGATAATTTTATTTAATATTTATATATTTAATGTTTTGGCTATTTTTATTTGTAGGGTAAATCCTGAATGCTTTTCTACTTAACACGCTGACTCAGTACACACATTACTGTGATGAAGGCAGGATTCAGACTCTATACACAAAAAGTGAGCGTGAAAGAATAAAAAGTGAAAAAAGTGAAAAAATATATATTTTAGAATCCAAATGAAACACAGGCCTGGTCTTCTCCTCTGTCACTGGCTCGTTATGTGATTGTGTGCACCTGTTCTGTGTTAGTGCTTGATTAGTTTCAGTGTGTGTGTGTGTGTGTGTGTGTGTGTGTGTGTGTGTGTGTGTGTGTGTGTGTGTGTGTGTACTTCCTGCAGTTTCTGCTGTAGCATTGCAAAGTAGCAGTAACATTTAATTAAGAAATGGAGCAGCTACAAAATAATACACATGGCCACATATTTTGAACTAATTGTGATGGGCCAATGGGGTCGGCAACGCCTTTTCTGCTGGCCTACAATCTATCAGAATCTCTGATTTACGTTTAAATGTAAAAATGTTTTTTGTCCATTAATATGATTCCTAATACTTTTCATAGCGTTTTCTGAGTGTTAGTTTACGTTACAGTCTTTATCCAATCAGAATTTAGCAATCACTTGTCAAAGGAATCTGCTTTCAGAATGAACAGTTCGGGCACCTCCAGTGAAACGACCAAGCTGTGGTTTCAACCAATTGGATTGCGAGGCGGAGTCACTGGGGCCATCTAGCAGGCCTACAATAATGTCAGTATTTTCACGTCCTATGATTGGATGGTCAGAGAGCACACAAGCTCGCATATGGTGTATCTGTAGCAAACTGCACAAGCTCAAATATATTCAAGTGGATTTAATAACTGTTTGTTTCATTCCATAATGACTGACAAAGGAGAAGAAAGAGATTTGGTCACAGATACACAAATTGAAGCGAAACATTATAAAAAAATTACAAGTTTTTTCATGAACTGTTTATTACTTTTATGTTTGCATTTTTCCGCACAAAAAACACACCATTTAACTTTTTTAATCCCCAGGAAAACCGCTATGCACTGAAAAAATACACAAAAATGCATGAGAGTCTTCGAGAGAGATTTTCTGAGGTAAATATCGATGCTTCTGCTGGAGATGATGTATGTGGGTGGTGCAGCTGCGGCTACAGTGAAAGGAGACGTGTTGAATTGTGTTAATTAGGTTTCTTGCTGTAGTGATAACATTCATTCTCACAGTATGAGATTCTTGTCTGTGACAAAACGCTCTGTTCTACTGCGTTTCTCTACAATACTGATGGTTTCTACAGACGTGGCGTAATAGTGACGGTATCAAGAGGTGGATTAATTCAGAAAATCAAAAGAAGAAAATGTTAACATTCAGAATAAACACATAAAAATCCATACTTTAAAGAGTCCAACATGCCTATTCATAGCAAACCCTTCAGCCCTCAGTATGATGTACGATCCTGCGTCTCGGTGACCTTTGACCTGACCCGGTGAAGCCTCAGGTGTGTGTTTGATCTGGAAGGAGGACATCGACTGAGATGTGAAGCACTCCATCGATTCTACTCATGAGGCGGGGAAGAGCCGAGCGCTTGATTACGACTGATGGAGTCACACTAGGAAGGCCTGAGGGTCTCTTGTGTGTGTGTGTGTGTGTGTGTGTGTGTGTGTGTGTGTGTGTGTGTGTGTGTGTGTGGAGTGTAGTGTAGCGACCTCCTTCAAGCGAACGAGATGAATATCGGATCATGTTTACATTTTCATTTGGTGCCTCCGTGGTAAGAAGATTGGCTACAAATTGAAAAATGAAGATCAGGTGTGGGAGTTTGTGTGTGTGTGTGTGTGTGTGTGTGTGTGTGTGTGTGTGTGTGTGTGTGTGTTCTTTTTCCTAAGTATTTGAGGACATGCTGAGAACTTAGCACCTGTGCTTCATTCTCATACACACACACACACACACACACACAGGTGGAAGTACAGACTCAGCTCGAATTCTTCACCAGACTCGGCTCTATAAAACTCCTTGTTTTGTTCTTTGTCACATATTTAACAAAGCAATAACCATGTTAATGGAGCATAGTCTCTCTGTCTGTGTGTGTGTGTGTGTGTGTGTGTGTGTGTGTGTGTGTGTGTGTAGTGAACGCTGCCGTTCGGGACATGAACATCTTGATTTCATTACAGAGACGTGGAACTCCAATCATCTGTTCATTCAATCGTTATGTGCAGGAGAGACCATGGAGCTCTGAGATTTGATTACAGTGAGACAGGTCAATACTGAGAGTGAGACAGGTCAAAAATGAGAGTGAGACAGGTCACATGGGGAGTGAGACAGGTCAACATTAAGTGAGACAGGTCAACATGAAGAGTGAGACAGGTCAACATTGAGCATGAGACAGGTTAAGACAGCTGTCTCATGCTCAATGTTGACCTGTCTCACTGTTAACCTGTCTCACTCTCAGTGTTCAGCTTAATACTGAGAGTGAGATGGTTTAACTCTGAGAGTGAGACGGGTCAACATTGAGCGTGAAACAGGCCATCATGGAGAGTGAGACAGGTCAACATTGAAAGTGAGACAGGTCAACATTGAGCATGAGACAGCTGTCTTAACCTGTCTCATGCTCAATGTTGACCTGTCTCACTCTTCATGTTGACCTGTCTCACTCCCCATGAGACAGGTAAACACAGAGTGAGACAGGTCAACAATGAAAGTGAGACAGGTAAACACAGAGTGAGACAGGTCAACACTGAGCGTAAGACAGGTCGACATTGAGAGTGAAACAGGTCAACACAGAGAGTGAGAGAGTTCAACATTGAGCGTGAGGCAGGTCAACACTGAGATTGGGACATGTCTATATTAAGAGTGAGACAGATAAACACAGAGCGAGACTGGTCGACGTTGTGAGTGAGACAGGTCAAAACTGAGTGAGACAGGTCAACATTGAGAGTGAGACAGGTCAACACTGAAAGTGAGACCGGTCGACATTAAAAGTGAGACAGGTCAACACGGGTGAGACAGGTCAACACTGAGAGTTTTTTTCCCCCTCAAAAATAGCTGTCTGTCTTTCTCTTTCTCTCTGTCTTACTCTCCATCTCTTTTCTTCTGTCTCACTCTGCTTTCTCCAACAGTGTCTCTCAATATCTCCGATCTCACCTTGTCTTTTCTCTTCCTTGATCTCTTTTCGTCAGTATTCTCTTCCTTTCTTTGATTTGCTCTGTCCTTTTTCTGTCTTTTCTGTCTCTGGCTCACTTTTGT